>NC_056750.1:859619776-859827276 GCF_019279795.1 Protopterus annectens
GGGGTATAGGGAAGATGGCTCCCAATACCCAGGGGGTATAGGGAAGATGGCTCCCAATACCCAGGGGGTATAGGGAAGATGGCTCCCAATACCCAGGGGGTATAGGGAAGATGGCTCCCAATACCCAGGGGGTATAGGGAAGATGGCTCCCAATACCCAGGGGGTATAGGGAAGATGGCTCCCAATACCCAGGGAGTATAGGGAAGATGGCTCCCAATACCCAGGGGGTATAGGGAAGATGGCTCCCAATACCCAGGGAGTATAGGGAAGATGGCTCCCAATACCCAGGGAGTATAGGGAAGATGGCTCCCAATACCCAGGGAGTATAGGGAAGATGGCTCCAAATACCCAGGGGGTATAGGGAAGATGGCTGCCAGTACCCAGGGGGTATAGGGAAGATGGCTGCCAGTACTCAGGGGGTATAGGGAAGATGGCTGCTAATACCCAGGGAGTATAGGGAAAATGGCTGCCAGTACCCAGGGGGTATAGGGAAGATGGCTGCCAATACCCAGGGAGTATAGGGAAGATGGCTGCCAATACCCAGGGGGTATAGGGAAGATGGCTGCCAATACCCAGGGGGTATAGGGAAGATGGCTGCCAATACCCAGGGAGTATAGAGAAGATGGCTGCCAATACCCAGGGAGTATAGGGAAGATGGCTGCCAATACCCAGGGAGTATAGGGAAGATGGCTGCCAATACCCAGGGAGTATAGGGAAGATGGCTGCCAATACCCAGGGAGTATAGGGAAGATGGCTGCCAATACCCAGGGAGTATAAGTAAGATGGCTGCCAGTACCCAGGGAGTATAGGGAAGATGGCTGCCAATACCCAGGGAGTATAGGGAAGATGGCTCCCAATCCTTGCCTACAGAGCTTACAGCACAGACTCTTCAAATCAGCCACCATGCTTTCCAAAAGGAAAAAGGCCAAACCTTGAACTTCTCTGCTCATGGAAAATGGACAAAACTTTTAAGATGGGAAAAACAGGTTTGAAACGCTGTTGTATAAGCCAAAAAAATAGCTAGAATAACAAAATATGTATTAAATGTAGTTATTTATATATGTTTTTCATTTTGTGGAGCATTGATCTGGATAATTTAATTGCTCAAAGGCATACACTTGGGCAATGTAGGCTGAGAGAGAGAGAGAGAATCAAACTTTGCACCTCTGTACCAAAGAAAACAGCTTATTAAGGGCTTCTTAATTTTATAAGCCAGCTGTCAGACAAACAATATCATTGGATCCCAGGGATGTCTCAGATCTGAACACACCCAAGCTCCAACAACGGCTCTGGATCTGAAGGTATCAAATCTGAAGACAGGCCAGCTCTCTCTGGGTAATCTGACACAAGTCAGATCCAAGAACCTGGGATCTGAGGGAAACATTTGCCCAAATAGATCCAGACCCGAAGACACCAGATCCGAGAGCAGTTTAGTTGATTCTGGGCAACCTGCCATACATAGGATCCCAGATTCTTGGATCCGAAGAGAGCACCATTTGGTCAGCAGCTCCGGATCCAAATGTGAGAGGCAGGGCCTCACAAGAACAGCTCCAGTCAGTTGGATCCAGAGACCTAGGATCTGATAGGGGAGAAAATAAGTTGAGCTATTTTAACAGACCTACCTTTCAGCTCAGAGGAGAACTTGGGGTCTAAAGGTAGTACTAAGAACTTCAGATCTGAGGAAGGTGGGATCCAATAAACCCTGTGTGATGGTTCCAGTTCTTGTCTCCTCTGTTATTTGTTTTATTTTAAAACAAAAAGGGGGTTGAGCCCCTAAACGAACCATTGCTAAGTTGCTGAAGTGCAGGAAAGTGAGTCACTCTGAGGTCCTGACCATCAACCTTTTATCATAAAAAAATGGATGAAATTAAAATATTGCTCTAACAAACTTAGAAAGTTGTTAGAATATACTGCCTTTTATTAACATGCACTTTCTGAAAAATATGACATCTGAATTTCAAAAGCCTATCATTATATAGAGAATACAATCTTCACTGATTTGTCATAAATTTTAAGAGGAGCAGACCAAACATGAGGCAAAAATCCGGATATTCTGTGAAAACCTGAACAGTTGGGAGATGTGGTCTCAACCATCCAATGATCTCTCCCCATTGAAACCTGAAAAATTAAACCAACAGGAGCAGCAGGAAATCTCTAAAGGCATTAAGCTGACCATTAGCAAGGCCACATGGCTGACTGTCAGACAAGTGCAACTGCCCATCATACCTGTCAATGTCTCAGTGCCAGAAATCCGAGGAAGGAAGGAACATACTTTAAATATTGTTCGTCTGAAACTAGACGCGTCTATATCACGTTATCGAAATTTTACTACATCGAATCAATAAAAGTCGAACTTTATTGATCGAAGTAGTAAAATTTCTAATAACGTAAACAAAATAAATAAATCACTAAAAAAAAAGCAACTAGCATAGGCAGCGGGACAAGCCCCCCCCCTGCACCCCCCCCTACTTAAATATACTAACTCCGAGATCACACAACATTGAGGTAAACAGAAATATCCCCCTTACGGAGATTTCCATTTACCTGCGCGATGTACTGGACTTTCGACATTGTCGTACTCAATATTGTCGGCTTACGACAATGTGAACTAGACCCAAACTAGACAGTTATAAATTTAGAAAGTTGCAGGGTTACTGAGAGATTTGCTAGAAAACCGCAAATTTCATGATGGACAGACTTAAAAAACAGACTCTAAAAAGAAAAATGGGTGTGAGAGAAGCACTGCAACACACAGCCATGCATGGCACAACCCCAGAGAGAGAAACTCTTGTACAATCAAGCAAGGTCAATTATCAAGGAATCAGACAGAGATGACAGGACTTCTGCACACCTATCGCCACACCTGAATATTTTGTCTGAGCAAGCCAGTGTCCTGGAGCCACAGAATGCAAGGCAGGAAAAAGGACTGAAGCAGTGGATCAGAAATACACCGTGAAAAAGGACCGAAGAACTGGGCCAGAAGGCCACCAAAGGGATGAAGAACAAGCTGCCTTTTCAGTCAGAAAGGGATGGAGAAATTCCCACCAAGAGGCAGAAAGCTTCCCCACACCTCAGAGACAGATGGACAAAAAAAAAACAATCAAGCTGGACAGCCACAACCAAAAACACAAGCCCTGAGACTGCCAATCATAGAAGACATTAGCTAGCAACTAAAAAGACACCAAACAATGAAGGGACAACAAACTACTGCTAAGGATTTTAAGATGGAGGAAAAACTGAATAAACTGGATAAAAGAGAACACCTAGAAAAAAGTGAAGTCCTTCCAGCTCTAGATTTTTGGAATCTTCCATCTTACCACTTTTGGTGGCAAACAAGTTCTGAGGCATTAGAGGTAGGGTAGTGTAGTGTAGTGTAGTGTAGTGCATTATGGGAAGAGGGAGGAGCTTGAGATTGGGATCTAAAGTCTAGAACAAGTGGCCAAATCAGATTCGAAGATCGGATCCATAACCCATCAGTGAGGAAGAAAGAAAAGAACATCAGATACATTGTTAGAAGAATATATAAAGAAGAGCAGGTCCTCAAAAATACTTAGAAAGATAGATGTGGTAAGAGCAACGCACAGTATCAAAACAGACTAGGATCTATCATTTACTATTGCCAATAATAAACTAAAAATATTAGTACAAGCAGAAGATCTTAGAAGATATGCAGATAAATATAAATAAAAAGTAAATAAGCATTTCAGTATTGACACAAAAATGTTTTGTAGATAACTGGGAAACTAAGCAAAAGGAACAGACACCACCACAAAAAGAAAAAAAGACACATTTTGGAGAAATGTTTATGAAGACCCTGTGGAACATAACAAAGATGCTGAATGAGTAGAAAAATTAAAAGAAACAGTAGGGAGTTCTGCCATAGAGGATATGAAAGGGCATGAAGTAACAGGCATTGAAACTGAAGCAAAATAAAGAAAAGCTCCTAAAAGGAAAAGTCCAGCCCCAAATGCAGTACCTAACTTCTGGCTAAAGGTACTAACATATTTACACAATTTAGGTTGGAGTAACATTTACTTTTATGCACATCCCAAACAGACATCAACCTGCTTAATAACAGGAAAAATGATGCTCATTAAGGCTAAATCTGCATTGTGAAAAAAATAGGCCAATAACTTGCCTTCCGACAACATATAAGTATATACTGGAACTAATGCAGAGTTTATAGCCATTTAAAAAAAAATATGTGCGTGGTTGCCATGCGCAGTAGAAGTAAAACTTCTTTAAGAAAGTGCGAAGGAAAGCAAATGGTACAGTCCAGTATAAGCGCCTTCAGTTCTCCTGTGTGCGGCGACCGCGTACATTCTTTTTTTTTTAAATAAACCAAAAGCATTACTGTGTCTGCCCCTGTCCTCTTTAATCTTTGTATCACCTTTCCCTTCTAACAGGTGAAGTGTGCAGACATTCCAAGTTACATAGTTCCTCACTCCTGTCGCTGTTTTCCACAGCTCCCTTCTTATACATCCCCTTCCCTCCTGCCACATCTATAGCTACAGTTGCTTGCCAAAGTAAGTCCAATGATCCCTTAGGAGTCTATATTACTGGCTCCAATATCTACCCATTAATATTTACAGGTGTTTCCCAAAATGTTTAGCCGTGACATTCCAAACATAATGAATTGATCTGCATGGGGCCTATATATCACCCCTAATTTACCATCATCTCATACTACTTTGAACTTGCCCACCTGCCCCACATTCTCACACTACTCAGTATTCCTACACACACCCCCCCCCATTAGGCACTATTTCCCATTGCTGGCCATATACCATTTTGCTTCCTATATATATTATAGCACATGAATTGGCAACCCAAATTTAATTTCACAATAGTTTCATTCCAGCCATACATATGCTTTTTTTTATTATTATACTTTATAATTTGAGGGGGTGTCTGGGATGTTGCATTACTTCACAGACTTCTTCACTGTCAGTGTGTGTGTGTGTGTGTGTGTGTGTGTGTGTGTGTGTGTGTGTGTGTGTGTGTGTGTGTGTGTGTGTGTGTGTGTGTGTGTGTGTGTGTGTGTGTTTGCTCACTCGCTGTCACTGTTCAGTGTGTGTGTGTGGGATCACTCACTCACTATCACTTTTCACTATCAATGTGTGTGTGGGATCACATAGGTTGGTACTAGGCTATCAGCCCTAGGGCCTATACAAGTCTAGCCATAACAATTCCCTGGCTATTTCTTCCCACATTATTTACTTTCCTGGACCCCTGTCTAGCAGGGCGACTGACGTGATCCCTGGGGTGAATTTCCTTTCTCCCATCCAATTGTCAAGGTTCCTCTTGAAGAGGTCCAAAGAGGCACTCTGCTTGGCATGTATGGGCAATCTATTCCAGAGTCTGGGGAGTCTCTGGGTCAGGAACCTATCCCTCCAGCATGTTTTGTTTATTGTGATGACAAGGTTTAGATCCCTGGAGCGTGTAGCTCTGAGGGATTGGTATTTCTTTGTGTAGCATGTCCAACAGCTCTGGGTTTGACATGGCCTTGTATGTTAAGCAGAGATCGCCTCTGAGTAGACGATATGCGACAGAGTATAGCTGAAGTTTTTTAAGGCGGTCAGCGAAGGGCATCTGCTTTAGGCCTGTGATTCTTTTAGTGAGGTATTTCTGAGGCCTTTCCAGTTGTTGCAGATGTCTTGAGAGGTACATACCAAATGGGGCGTTGTATTCTATAATGGGTCTAATGAGGGATGAGTACAGTGGGACAGTGACCTCCTTTTTTCTGGATGAAAAGCCCTTCGTGATGAGGTGTGCCACATAGAAGGATTTCCTGACTGTTGTGGCGATGTGGTTATCGAAGGTGAGACCACTGTCCACCAGTGTCCCTAAGTCTCTTATCACACTTTCTGTGTTTAGTGTACTGCCACCTATATGGTAATTCATGGATACATGTTTTTCCCAAAGGAGATAACAATACATTTCTTGGCATTGAGCTTGAGCCCATGGCTCTGGCACCAAGCATCTGTTTCTGTAAGGCCCTTTTGTAGAGTATCCACATCATTTGGGATTCAATAATGGCTCCCAGTTTGCAGTCATCTGCAAACTTTGTTAGCCAGAGTCCCTTAGTGTTGACCTGTACTTCAGAGAAGTAGATGCCAAACAAGAGCGGCCCCAGGACTGAACCCTGAGGTACTCCACTTGTCACTTGTCTGGAGCTGGATTTGGAGTCGGCTACTTTTACAGTGTGGGTTCTATCAGTAAGCCATTTAGCAACCCATTGGGTGACATAGGGATTAATGCCCAACTTAGTAAGTTTATCTATGATTCCAGAGTGGGGGTGGTGTCAAAGGCCTTGGCAAGGTCTAGATAGGCTGTGTGGACCACCTTACCCTTGTCCATGGCTCTGGAGACTGATTCAAAGAAGTCAATCAGATTCAGGAGACAAGATCGGCCCTTCACAAACCCAAACTGGGCGGGGTCCAGTGTTTGAAGGTTGCCAATGTCTTTGTTTATAAGTTCCATGATAATATACTCCATGGCCTTGCAGATAAGGCTTGTCAGACTGATGGGACGGTAGTTTCTGGGATCCAAGGTGGATCCCCCCTTGTGGATTGGGATAACTGTAGCTCTGCGCCACTCAGTGGGCACGAAACCTGAGGTGAGGCTATGATTAAACATGACACTTAGGTGAGGTGCCAGTTCATATTGTAGTTCATGTAGTACACAGCCTGGGATGTCATCTGGTCCCATGGATGCTGTATTCTTGGCTTTAGAGAGTGCGTTTTGTACCTGTGTGGCCGTTATTACTGGAATTTGGCAATCTTCCGGTATTGAGATGGGCCATTTACCGTGGTGAGAGGGGGGTGAAGTTGGCACTGAATCGATCTGCCAGGATATTGGCAATATCCTTCAGATCAGTATATTTAATGCCATTCTGTTTTAGCTCAGAGCAGATCTGAGCATTGCCATTTAGATTCTTGACATAGTTATAGAATGCTTTGTGGTTGTCTTTGGAATCTTTGGCAATTTTATTTTGTAACTAGCTTTAGAGGATTTTATGAGGCATCTCAGTTTCTTACTGAGGCTAGTAAGGGAGTTTTTTGCATCCTGGGATTTTCCTCTTTTCTGCAAAAGTTTCTTCCTTTTGTTGTAAAGTTTGTTTATGGCAGGGGACCACCACATTGGCTTCCTTTTTTTGGATGAGAGCATTTTGGTTCTATTTGGGATGGCACGATTCATGCATGAGTGGATGTGCTCATACAGTGCCTTAGTGTAGGATTCAGCAGTTGAACTTTCAGTTCCCATCTGCATGGGTGTCATGAAGTTTGTCACTTCTGACTTGAGTAGCATGAAGTTGGCTTTGGAGAAGTTTTTTATGGTGGTTTCTTTACTGGGGGGTGGGGGTGGGATGTGGATGTTAAGGGTGATTAGCTTATGGTCAGACCTGACTAACGAGGAGGTGGCCATAGGTATGGAGCATTGATTTCCCATGTTGGTTATGACCAGGTCTAAGATATTGGAGCCCCTGGTGGGACTATGGATTAGTTGATCCAGGGCGTTGGAATTTATGAATTCCAAGAACCGCTAAGCAAAGGTGTTGGGACATGAGTAGTTTTCCCAGTTAATGGCAGGGTAGTTAAAATCACCCAGTATTAGGGTGTTTGGTTCTATCTTAATATTTTCCAGTATGTTTAGAAAGGTGTAGTGAGAATCTTGGGATATGGTGGGGGATCTGTAGCAAGCTACAATTTGGATTGCAGTCTTACCTAGTGTTAGTTGCACTTGGAGAATTTCAGACACATTGTGTTGGCCAACTAGCCTGGTGGTGTGAATATCCTTGGTGAATATTGACACTCCTCCACCTTTAGTGTTTCAGTCTTGGTTTGGTGGCCGAAAAGTGTGGTAAGAGTTGTAGCCTGGTATTGCAGGGGTGCTCTCTGCAGCCTTGAACCAGGTCTCAGTTACTTCACAGATATCGATGTTCTCCATTTTTAGGAGTGCCTCGAGAGTGCATTTTGAGGTTTAGACTTCTAGCATTGAGTAGCATTACCTTCAGATTTTGCATGCTTGTACCTGTTACGGTGGTGGTTTTGTCCTTTGAAGTTTGCCTAAAAAAGGCACTATAGGGGTGGCAAGAGCCTTAGCCAGTAACCTGAATCCCAGGGGCGACAGGTGCAGACCATCTCTGGCAAAGCATCGTGGTCTGTCAATCATGTCATCGCAGGCAGACAGATACTGGATCCCTTTTGAATGACACCATAAGCTTAGCCAATTGTTGAAGTCAATCATTTTATCCTTATATTGTGGTATCATTCTGGGTGAAGGCGGGATGCTACTCAGGGCTAGGGTCATACCTGCCTGGGCCACATGATCCGAGAGCTCTTCCATGTCTCTTTTCATGTAGTCCAGGGAGGTACATCTCAAGTCATTCACTCCAACATGGACAATGACAGAGTCATATTTGTACTTGTTGTGGAGTGACTTGAGTGCATGCGTTATGTGGCAGATCCTGGCACCCAACAGGCAGCTGACTGTAATTTTCTCCTTATTCAACCTGGTGAGAGGGACATCAGTGTGCCGGACTATAGAGTCACCTATGACTAAAGTGTTAGGTACATTGTCTTGCCTTAGGGGCTGTTGCTGGGTGGCACACTGGTGTTGTGAACTATGTGACACATTGGTTGTGATTGGTGTTTGTTTGCGTTTCAGCTTCAGAGGTCTTTGTTGCTTGGGCAGGTTACAGTTAAGGGCCTCTGCATATGTGGATTTAGTGTTGCTATATGTGGGTGTTGGTGGTGCGGGTTTAGAAGGGCTATGTGTTGCTTGAGGTGTAGTGTGGGTGTTAACCTTCTCCTCTTGACTGTTTAGCACAATCTTGGGTGGAGAGAGCTTTGCTTCCATTTTGGCTATGTAAGTGCATCTCTCACAGGTTGTAGTGTTGGGTGATAGGAGGAGAGGGTTGTCTGTGTACATGAGGCAATTGCTGCATTGCCCCAGTATGCCCAGATTCACCAGGTGGACAGGAGAAATCATCAGAAGCTGACCCTTGGACATGCCTGGTTTGGGGCTTTTTTTTTTTTCTTTGTAAAGTATAGGAGCTGTTTCCTTAGCAAGGTACTTTGCTCACTCACTATCACTTTTCACTGTCAATGTGTGTGTGTGAGATCGCTCACTTGCTCCCTCTAACTCTTCATTGTGTGTGTGTGTAGGATCGCTCACTCACTATCACTTTTCACTGTCATTGTGTGTGTGTGTGTGTGTGTGTGTGTGTGTGTGTGTGTGTGTGTGTGTGTGTGTGTGTGAGAGATCTCTCACTCACTCCCTCAAACTCTTCATTGTGTGTGTGTGTGTAGAATCGCTCACTCACTATCACTTTTCACTGTCAATGTGTGTGTGAGATCACTCACTTGCTCCCTCTAACTCTTCATTTTGTGTGTACATGTGCATGTGTAGGATCGCTCACTCACTATCACTTTTCACTGTCAATGTGTGTGTGTGAGATCGCTCACTCACTCCCTCTAACTCTTCATTGTGTGTGTGTGTGTGTGTGTGTGTGTGTGTGTGTGTGTGTGTGTAGGATCGCTCACTCACTGTCACTTTTCACTGTCAATGTGTATGTGTGAGATCGCTCACTCGCTCCCTCTAACTCTTCATTTTTGTGTGTGTGTGTGTGTGTGTGTGTGTGTGTGTGTGTGTGTGTGTGTGTGTGTGTGTGTAGGATCGCTCACTCATTATCACTTTTCACTGTCAATGTGTGTGTGTGTGAGATCGCTCACTTGCTCCCTCTAACTCTTCTTTGTGTGTGTGTGTGTGTGTGTGTGTGTGTGTGTGTGTGTGTGTGTGTGTGTGTGTGTGTGTGTGTGTGTGTGTGTGTGTGTGTGTGTGTGTGTGTGTGTGTAGGATCGCTCACTCATTATCACTTTTCACTGTCAATGTCTGTTTGTGTGAGATCGCTCACTTGCTCCCTCTAACTCTTCTTTGTGTGTGTGTGTGTGTGTGTGTGTGTGTGTGTGTGTGTGTGTGTGTGTGTGTAGGATCGCTCACTCACTATCACTTTTCACTGTCAATGTGTATGTGTGAGATCACTCACTCGCTCCCTCTAACTTTTCATTGTGTGCGTGTGTTTAAAAAGCTGAAGTATGGAAGTTAAACTCCGCCCTTAAGGGTGAAGTTTGACTAACGTACTTCCTTTTCACTTTTCCATTAAGCTCTCTCACTGTCCCATAAGAAGTTTCACTTCAGAAAATCAGCTATGACAGTAGAGCAAAATTGTAACAAAACAAGTCATGCGGAATACAGGATCATTTGTTGTTAAATAAAGCCGTAACAGAGAATTGTAAAAAGGGAAGGAATCTAAGTATGGCATGGATAGATCAGAAAAAAACATTTGACAGCACCCCACATCCAGGGTTAAAGGGATGCTAAATATATAAAATGCACCCTACATCAATCAGTTACATTACAAAGATCATGAAACAGTAACAAATGACAAAGTGCAACTCATCATTCCAGGGATAAAAATACAAAGGGGGGGGGGGTCTTCTGAGCTGATTCTTTCTCCCTCTTGTTTTGTCTTGCCCTTAACCTGTTAAGCTGTTTATTTAACAGATTGGGCTATGGGTACAATTTGTCTCCCATAAACCACCCTTGTTTAAAGACTTTATTTTTTGAGGATGATTTAAAACTGTATAGTTCATCACACAGGGAGTTTAAAGCGCAAATACAAATGGCTAAAACTTTCTCGATGATATAAAAATGACATTTAGTCTTGATATATGAGCAAAAGCAAAAATTAAAACAGGAAAGCTGCAGCACAAAAGAAATATCAGTCTAGGAAGGAAAACAATCCAAAGGGACTGTATAAATATTTAGGAACAGATGAAGGATCAGAAATAAAACATGAGCAAATGGGAATTAAACTCCTTAAAGAAGACTTCAGAAGACTAAAGCTAATATTGAAAATTGCCTTGACATCTAGGAGTAAAGTCCAAGCTATAAGTCAATTTGCTCTTCCTGTTCTAACTTATAGTTTTTAGGGTGTTGAATCAAGAACACAAGAAAAATGTGTAACATTTACTAAAAGATATATAAAATCAGTGTATGCCAACATTATATATTCCTTGCTTTGAAGGAGCTATGCCCCCCCCCCCCCTCAGAATTGATTACATAAACAGATGTGAAGCTTCATACATAAATGCTGAACTCATCAGATCAGAAAAGTAGTGGAATATCTCTGATAGAAAATGGTATCAGTAGAAAGTAATCTGACTTTATCTCCAAATAATTTGTAAGAATATTCTGGAAGCCTGGGTGAGTTTGAAACAAAATATTCTGCTGACAATAACCATACAGTAGAGATGTGTTGAATTTATACAGTGTTGGAACAGTGAGAGGCAGGGTCTTCAAGAGATGTTTGTCTCTGGTCTGAGGACCTAAAAATGTTGGAACAGTGAGAGGCAGGGTCTTCATGGGATGTTTGTCTCTGGTTTGAGGACCTAAGAAGATTGGAACAGTGAGAGGCAGGGTCTTCATGGGATGTTTGTCTCTGGTTTGAGGACCTAAGAAGGTTGGAACAGTGAGAGGCAGGGTCTTCATGGAATGTTTGTCTCTGGTTTGAGGACCTAAGAAGGCCATGACCACCACCCACACCAATTTAGTTGTTGGTGTTTGGATTTGCTATTGACAGTCATATTAGAGTGGTTCTTCCCCAGTGCTTCCCCTTCTCTAGCTGTGCTTTGAACACACTTACCTAAAGTATTCAAACAAAATAAGAAAAGAATATTGCATACAAAGCAATCTCTGACCCAGATTTGATTGAAATGCTGCACATTCGCAAGTCAAATGGCACATGGTTCACTCGCTCAAAGGACCTTAACTTGGTATGTGACATCAAAAGAACTTGCTGGAGAGAGGTTTGTCTCACAGAGGGTGCCCCACCTTTGGAACAAGCTTCCTGTTCATGTTAAACAAAGTCCCTTGTTGGCCTTATTTAAGTGCAATTTGGACGATTGGATGGGTAACCAGAAATTCACCGTAGGGGCTCCAGCTGTGTCCCTCTTGGGCAGGGGCAATAGGTGCCACTTTTAGTGTCTGTTTGAACCAGATACCCTTGGAAACATGGGTTGAACTTGGCTAGGCTTGTAAGGGCCTGGGGGGGGGGGGCATTAGCCTAGTAACCTCCTATGATCCTAAGAGTAAAACAAACAGTAAATTAAGAAAGGAGCATTTAAAGCAAAAAATGTCTTGAGCCCAGAATAGAGTCTTTGTTAATGGTTGTTAGTGCATATAATTCTGTTGTGCTTTCACTTATTGCTTTGTCATATCCATTTGAAAGAACATGGAGGGTGTGATCTAAATTTTATAAGTGATACAGTTTTTTTGCATAAAAACACTGTTCTTAAATTATCACTTGTGACATAGCCAGACTTACATTTATAAAAAGTAATCAAACTATATTAAGTTGACATTTACAAACATTATACATCACAAATATTATTTTATACAATTTAATCAGTCCAACATTACATAAATTTATTCAGTTCCTGCCTTCTCTTAAACCTCATTCCTCTTGCAGAACACTTTTCTGCATGTATTGTTCCTGCAATTACCATTTTTTTATGAAATTTACACCTACCCTTTTCCAAAGATCCAAATTCCCGTTCTTTTATCTCTGTTTAAATATGTAGTTCTTTGAGTGTAGTTGATTTAGAATTTGATTTCCATTTTCTAGTAATTGCTTGTTTTGTCAGCCACCAGAATTAAACTTAACAAGGTCTTACTATGTCTAGCCAATTCAGATCCTGGATGACAGCTCAAAAAATAATTTCCTTAGTTGCACTCATTTGCTCAGCTAGTGCTCCTGAAAGAGTAATCTGTGGAGAATATTTAAAGTCTGGAAACTCATTACAAATTTACACTCCCAAAATATATGTTCGGAGTTGCACCTTTCTTGCCTACTACACCTCCATCATTTACCATTTACCTAATGAAAAATTATTTGGAGTCTTCTTGGGGTGTAAAAGTACGCATGCAAACACCTCCAGGCAAAAATCCTAACTAGTTTAGACATTGTTGCATATTTGGGAGCCATACATATGTCCTCCCATTGTTTTTTTTTTTTGTGAATTGCATCTCTCTTCCAAATCTTTTCTGCCCTCCCCTGATTGACACATATAGTTATTGTGCAGTATTTTATATACCTACTAATTATCTCCTTTTTAACAGCAGCTTCTGTTCTAGACTCAATTAGAAACTCAAGCAGTGTAGGTCTTTCACCTAGGATTCCACTACCCCTTTCTCTTTGCCTATACTATGATCTAGCAATCTCTAGTCTGCAGTCCAAATGCCTTCTTGCCCTCTTCCCATTCTATTGCAGTTCCCTGTCTAATTATTTGTTCCCGGTACCTTGATGTCTTCGCCAACTTCCTCCAGGAAATTCCAGCCATCTCTTGCCTATTGTCTGTACCCCTAATTGCATTCATTCCTGTCATTAGAATCTCCCTTCTCTATTCCCGTCTTGGCTTAGTTCTTAGTATACTTCCTGCTACTTTACACGTATAATATTCTGTATAATTGTTGTTATTCTCCTTAGGGATCGGCATCCAAGATCACACTCTTTCCTTATTTCTTTAATTTCACCTGCTTCATTATCATCCCTTTCCACTCTGAATTGTAGATTTCTACTTGTGCTGTGTATAAGTACCTTAACTGTGTAGCTCTAAAATATCTCTTCAAATCTGGCAATCCTAAACTTCCTTGTTCTGCTGGAAGATCAGCTTGGCTCACTTGACTCTTGCCCTCTTTCTCTCCTGGATAAAAATCCTTCACCTCTTTATTAATTCTTATCCACAACTTGTCTAGTTGATAAAAATATTCCTACCCTGTGTATAAAATTAAAGGGACTAAAAACATTTTACTGATTGCATCTTGCTATCCGTATGCATAGGCAAGAGCTCCCAGTTTTTGTATTATCTTTGTTTTTTTTGTCTCTTTCCACATATCCTTACCTGCCATAACAGTGTACTTTTTAACCCATACTTCTAAACATACCACTCTCCAAATGTTTGCAGAATGTCCAGCTTTTTACCTCATAATTTTGGTCTATTCTGCATAAAATTTGTCGGGGGGTGGCAAATCACTGAGGATTGAAGTTACTAATGACATACATTTAAGTTTCAGACTTTGCAGCTTTCACAAAATGCATGCTCATACAAATCTTATTTTTCTAGAAACGTTCTAAGTTTGTAAGAGCGATATTTAAAATCAGTCCTTATTTTTGTCCATTTTAGGCTTTATCCAGATTTGTTGTGCTAAGAGGCTGAGAGGCATGCTCATAAATACTTATTTGATCACGTCCCCATAAATATGGGTATTGCTAAACTAATTTATGTGTGTGTGCATAGTCTACAACTATAGCCTTTGTTTTCTGTTCATTAATTTTATATCCTGAAAAGCCTGTAACTATCTCATGTTTCATAGCACTGATGCGGCTTTTTCTGTTATTTACGAAATAATATCTGCAAATAAAGCCATCTTTTTTTGAATACCATACCAGTTATATCCATGAATTTCTGAGTCCCTTATTTTCTTTCCCAATAGTTCTAAATATAAAACAAATAATAAAGTGGAAAGTGGGCACCCCTGCCTATTTCCTCTGTTCAAGCAGAATTTATCACATTAATTTTGCCTTCCCAATCCCTCATATATTCTCCTAATTAACCTTATTATTGTATCAGGAAATGCAAATGCTTCTATTGCCCAACTCATAAAATATGTTTACTCTGTCAGATGCTTTCTCTGCATCAAGACCCACCAACGACAACTTACAGTATAATTCAAAGTGGAAAGGGATGATGCTGAAACGGGGGAAGCTCAAGAAACAGAGAGACTGGGATTTTGGGTGCAGGCCTTTAAGGAGAATAACAATAATCATGCAGAATATTATATCCATAAAGTAGCAGGAAGTATTCTAAGAACTAAGCCAACACAGGAATGGAGAAAGGAGATTCTGCCGATAAGGATAACTGCAATTAGGAATATAGACAGTAGGCAAGCGGGAGCTGGAATTTATTGGAGAAAACTGGCAAAGGAACCAAGGTATTTGGCGCAAATAACTAGAGAGGGAAAAGTAAGAGAATGAGAAGAGGCCAAGAATTTATTTGGACTGCAGTTTAGGGATTGCCTTCCCTATCAAGGATTGATATCAGAATATAGGCAAAGAGAAAGAAATAGGGGGGTCCTAAACAAAAGACTAGCACTGGTAGAGTTTTTAGTAGAATCTAGAAAAGAAACTGTCATTAAAAAAAGAATAATTAGTAGAGCATACAAAATATTGCATGATAACTCTAAGAATCAATCACAGGAGGTTAGAAAGGATTGGGAAAAGAGATTGGATAAGCAATTCACAAAGAAACAATGAGAGGATATATATGTATGTCTCCCAAATATGCAAAGAAATCTAGAAAATTTAGGATTTTTGCTTGGAAATGTTTACATAGATATTTTTATACCCCAAGTAGACTCCACATAATTTTTCCTCAGGTAGACAGCAAATGTTGGAGGTGTGACATGGAGGAAAGAGGTACTTAGGAACATGTTTTCTGGGAGTGTGGTGGATTAGCAGACTTTAAAGATTCCCTGCAGGATGCACTGTCAGAGATGCTGGGTGGGTGGATTGATGTGATGAGGAAGGTGATTTTTCTGAGCTATGATACAGAATCAGAATTGCCTAGACATGGTAAGACCTTGTTGTGTCTAATTGTGGTGTCTGCCAAAAAAAGCAATTACTAGAAAATGGAAATCAGAATCTAATCCAACTATATTAGAAGTAGTGAATATACAGTAGTAACATAGATAAAACAACTGGAATTGAGATATCTAGAAAAGGGTAGGAGCAAACTACATAGGAAAACTGTGGGAACAATACATACAGGGGAGAAATGAGGTTTAAAAGAAGGCAGGGTTTAAATAAGATATGTAATGTTTGAAAAATAATAGAGTAGATTATAAGTGGTGTATAATGTTTACAACTGGGAGTGTGTCAGTATGATTTGTGATGTAAAATACTTACAACTAGGATTGTGTTGGTGTGGTTTGTTTTCATTTATATAAATACATGATTGCTTATCTCATTAGTGATGGTTTAATAAAGATGTTTCTTGTTTAAAACAAAAAGAAAAGGGGCAGGATTTGAATAATTTATGTAATGTTGCCTCGGATATATGATATATATCAATATATGTGAAGTATAATATTTATTAATATTGACTAGTTAATACAGTTTGATTAATTTTGTATGAATGTAAAACTGCCTACGTCACAAGTGATAATTCAATAAAGGTGTGTTTAAGAAAAAGACCCACCAACAATAGTATTTTCTTACATTCTACTTCCCTCTGAATCATTATTGTACTATTAACATTGTCAGATGTTTGTCTCCCCTCCACAAAACCACATTAATCCATATCTATCAATTTTGGCAACACCTTTGCCATCCTTTTAACTATTATAGACATAAATACCCTATAATCATGATTTTAAATTGAAATGGGTGTATATGAAGCTGGATATGATGTTCTTTTCAGTCTTTAGGTATTACAGCCACCACCACTTTCTCCAGGATGTTGGTGCTTCCCCTTTTTAAAATATGGTTAAACAGAACTTTCCAGATCTTAACCCTTTTCTTCCCTGCTAGCTTCTGAACGTCTGCAGGAATGCCATCTGTTCCTGAACACATTTCCGCAGCTTGGTTATACATCACTATTTTTAGCTCATCTCCTCCTGTCTCAACTGTTAATTGTTGAGCCTCATATGCCTCTAACCTTGCATATTTAAGTCTTCCATAAATGTTTTAATTTGTGCTTTTTCTTGATTTCCCCACTTATATGTTTTATACAAATTTTCATAAAATTTCTGAAAAGCTCTACAGGATCTCTGATTATTTTTCTTGTTACAGGTTACCTAAGCTTGGCAACAGCTCCTTCTACTTTCTGTTGCCTAAGTCATCATATCAAACATTTTGTGCTCTAAGGTTATTATCAAAAACAGGTGCTTGGCAGATATCTTTCTAAGCTCCCTTATTTTCTCTTTAGCACTTTGCACTTATGGCTGCTCTTGTTCTATGAAATTCCCCTTATTCTTAATACTTTAACCTTCATCAGTCCCTCTAAATAATTCTGTTACCTCTTAATGATATCTCTCATTTTTTTATGTTTACTCTATTTTTAATCTCAACTTTCATTTTATCCTACCCACTAGCTTTAACTTATGGAGTACTTTCTATCATCCCTAATAACTCCCAAATAATTTCCACTACCTGTTTCTTAAATTCCTCTCTTTTTAACAAGTAGGCAGGGAAGCGCCATTGTTCATCTTTACTTCATTACCCTGTATTTTTTATTTTAGTAATTACTGGCACATGATCTGAAATAGTTTTGGATGTGTGCCAAAGTTCTAAATTATAAATGCACATGTTCCTGTGAGATATCATTTCTGTCTAATCTTGGAGAATAATATGCAAATTATCTGTGAATTCCTACTACTGAATTATCATCTTCAATACCAAATATTTCATAAATGTCTTCAGAAATCTACCCTCTTTTGTTATATGTACCATCTAGGCTTCTCTGAAACATCATGTTTATTGCAAATCAAATTCCACTCTCCACCTATAAATAATATTTTCTGCTGAAAGGTCATTATTTCTCCCAGTTTCTTATACTACATAATAGCAGTTTTAGGAGGAATATAAGCACATCAGCATAATCCGCACTCCTTGCCAGTAGTCCCTTACATAATCCGCACTCCTTGCCAGTAGTCCCTTACATAATCCACACTCCTTGCCAGTAGTCCCTTATATAATCCGCACTCCTTGCCAGTAGTCCCTTACATAATCCGCACTCCTTGCCAGTAGCCCCTTACAACCACAAATCTGCCATTATTATCTTTTCCCCTCTTCTATCACAATTAGAGCACCTCTAACAATTAATATAAGTACTCCCATTTCCTTTTATTTCTTCTGAAAATACACCCCAAAATCCTTTCTTTATCAAATTCACATGCACACTTCTTTCCAAATGTGTCTCCTGTAGCATTGCTATTTGCACTCTGTATTTTCTTAATATATTAGTCTCTCCTTTTTTGTCTATACCTGTGAGACCATTCACATTCCAAGATATGGAAAGTGTCACCATTAGAAGAAGTCATTATTCCCAACTATTATATATGACAGCTTTTTTAAATGTCTGTTTCCAGCTTTTGTGATACATGCACCTACTAATGCTTGGCAGGTTGATCCTCTATACATTTAGTTTTCTTATCAGCATTGGACCTCTGTCAGATTTTACAAGACTTTTTGTTCTAATGAAAACCTTCAAAAAAAAACAAAAAAACACCAGAGTACCCCAATAACCTGTTAACTTAATACAAACACACAAAACTATGTACGTCTTCAAATAATGAAGTTTAACTCTCCTAATAGGAACATTTCTTCCAAACAGACAGCTATAAATACAGGCCTTAACTAACCTAAAGCTGAGGTTATCCATCCTAAGAAGCATGCAATTACCCTTGCTTCTATGTACAGTAATTGGCTTCTGTTCTTTTTTAGCTTTATTCCCCTGCCAGATGTGAAAAACATATTGCATGCTTTCAGCAAACATTATATTTGATGTTGTTGCTTCATTTTCTCTTCAACCTTTGGGTTTCGTATCCGATGCTCTGATCTGACTCAGCCACATACTAAAGCTCTAGGTTCCAACATCTGAGCTCCTCCCCTACCCATGATGCTCCCCTTCTCCAAGTCTCTCAGATCTCCTTTGCTGCATTTCACTAAGCATTGAGTTCTCACACTCTGAGCTCCTCGGGGCTATTTGGTCAATGAGTAGGAATTGTTAACATCTTAGCTAAAATTTATAGAATGTGCCTTCCCTATCTCCTGTCTTCTTTTTCTGCCTTACAGCAGTTTCTAAAAAAATACTGTTTGGTCTCTTTCCCTCCCTTCCCTACCCTTTTTTCCTACCAGCTTATGGATTAAACAAACAAAGTTTCTTGTTCTGTAGAACTTTAAATTTAATCTTAACTCTAGCTATGTTAACTTTATCTTGCTGTGTGTGTTTTCTACCATGTTCACTGTTTTTTTGTCTTGTCTGCATTGCCAGTTTTAAACCCATGGAGTTTAAGAAGTGCAGCACTTGTGAGCACAAAGTCCCACTTTCAGATGCACACTCAGAATGTGCGGTTTGTTTTGGGATGGATCACCTACATTCTACTTATGCTATCTGTGCCGGCTTTAATCAGCAGGCTCTAATCAATCGGTGCAACAAGCTGATTTTGAAAGGACTCCTTCCTAGTTCTTCTTCTTCAGCCACCCCATGCATTTCAGTGGCTCAACCCCCCACTAAAAAACATAAAGAGCATAAAAGATCCTCCAGTAGATCCCATTATTCAGAGGAACCTCCCACCAAAACATCCAGACCCTTGTAGTTGACCACTTCAGCTCCTATTATGATTCAGGCCTCTACTCCATGCCAAAGCTTCTTCCTGGAGCCAGTGATGACCAGACTCAAGTCCTTTCTCCTGCAGCAGCCCAGGCCTGCTTCAATTGCTTCTTCCATAGGTTGTCCCAAAGCCAAGGTGGACCACATGATAGTCAAATTTCTCAAGACCCAAATTCAGCTGGGGATCTTGCCTGCTCAGTTCCTTCCTGGATCCGTGAGCAGTATTCCTACCTTCACCCCTCTAGCTCCTCCTCTGATCCGACCCCGCAGAGTTATTGAGTCCAAGCTTTCCTGGTGTCAAGACATCAGAACCAACAGTTACTGTTACCTTGACTTTAACAGCCTCCTTAACTTGCCCAGCTCTGACTGTTTTGAAGCCAAGCGACTCTCAGAGTTGTAGCTTTGGTGTCAGTCCCAAGGGGTTGACATCGGCTATGCAATTTTTGGAGCTGTCTCTTCCTCTCAGGGCTTAGGTGTTAGACAGCTCAGCTCTGACTCCTCACTCAGATCCGGGGGCATTTGGGGTTCATGGAGCTTCTCTGTTGACAGCTTTAGCTTTGCCAGGGGTGCCTATGGGGTCCTGATCTCCCTCAGTTTGAAGTGGTGGAGTTGGTTCTCTCTGCACTCAGAAGAGCTTCAACTCTACTTGCTTTGGACCCTGCCCCCCTCCAGCAGCTTCTGTGCCTGAGACATCCACTCTGTCTCCTCTGGGACAGCCTATCCAAAAGGACTTCCAGTGTACTTCCCATTTGGAATCCCTGGAGCCTTCCAGTATCTCCGAAGCATCAGTGCAAAAGGGGACACTTGGATTTCCCTTTGGAATCCTCACAGAGGACACTGATCTCGATGAAGGGGAAGGCTCCCCCAGATCACAACCTGAGGATATCTCCTTTGGAGACATCATGGAAATCCTTTGCCAAAAGGGTGGCTGGCCCTCTAAAAGTCCTGACCCAGAGGAATTGGTGTTTCTGGAAGCCTTTGCGTCAGGTCCATCTACTTCTTGGGTGTCCCCCCTTAAGACCCCCTTATTGACCATGTGTCCTGCAGGGAATTGGAAGGAGCCAGACACAGTGCAACCAATTCCCAAGCAGCCTGATAAGATCCTTAGTGCCCCTTCTGACCACCCACACTGGACTAAGGAAATTCCTGTTAATGCCATGGTGGTTTCACTGCCACCAAAAAGGAGCTGGCCCAGCAGAGCTGCACTGTCCATACCCCTAACAGGGATTCTAGGGCTTTGGATAGTTTTGGAAAGTGGGTTTATGTTTCAGTGAACATCACATTTCCGGCACTGAACTACTTGGTACACGTAACTAGGTTACAGAGGGACTTCATTAAGGAACTGTCTAGTTCTGTCCCAGGGTCTATGTCTGCTGAGGAACAGAAGACCCTTTTCCCAAGAATGGCCACCCTCCAGTCTATTTCTAACACTTCCATGAGGTTGATCTCTCATGCTAAAGAGGGTGCCTCATGGGTGGCCAGATCAGGCATTGCCACCAGAAGCCATATCTGGATGCCGCTGTGTGATATTATGGAACCCTATAAAGCATCCTTTGTCAGTGCTGCCTTTGATGGAGCGACACTTTTTGGTCCAGCAGTTAAAGGCACACACTCCCAAAGTGAAAAGGATGGAAAGACCTTGTCTGCCATTGGGATACACTTCTCTATCCCACAACAGACCTTTTCCAGGAACGAGCATGGAGGTAAGAAGTTGTAGTTCTGTAAATTGTAAGGTCCTTTTCAGGATTCACAAGGAGACTTCTCCAGAGACACAGGGGGAAATGGTTATAATGACAGATGCTGCCCATGTGGCAGAGGGGGATCTGATGAACCATGGGTCTCAAGATTCTTTCTTGGACAGACCCAATCAACAATCCTGAGGGATTGCCCAACTGCTTGACTCTGGAGGCAGTCTGGGGACATTTGTCTCTACACCCAACAGCCTGGGAAGCCATCACAAAAGATGTTGGGTGTTGAAAATTATATCCAGAGGCTGTTCTATACCCTTTTCCCAAAACCCCTCACCAAACGAACTTCTCCCCAGCATTCTACCCAGTCAGCGGGAGGCTGCAGCATTAAAGATTTCAAAGATTCTCTCAAAAAGAGTCATCCAAAATGTCTCCCCAGACCAGTTCGGATCAGCCATTTACTCCAGATTCTTTTTAGTTGCCCAAAAAGACAGGAGACCTCAGGCCTATTCTGGATCATCTCTCTAAACAAGTCGGTTACCAACTCAAAGTTCTGAATGGTCACAATACAGTCCATTCTGCCCTTCCTGCAGATGAATGACTGGATGTGTTCTATAGGCTTTCAGGATGCGTACTATCAAATCAAGATGACAGGTGCTCCAGAAGGTATCTCCACTTCAGCCTGGGAGCCAATCACTATCAAAACAAACAGGGTAGATAGGAAAAATAATCTAGAGAAAAATGTTAAGCAGGTCTAAATGCACACATCCAAGGATAATACACACGTGAATAAAAATAGAAAATATAACTAAACCCTTTTAGACTTTTCTTACACTGTAATTGACTACTTCTTTGACTATATGAGTATTTACTATCTTTGGTGGCAAAAACTCTTAGCTTACAGTGCCTCAGCTGCTAGATACCTACATTCATGTGCTTGGGATAAGATACAGACAGTGATTTAAGCAAATAGGCTTGGAAAGTAAGATAAAATTATGAAAGGTATGGAAGTGGTAGCTCTGTCTTGAATTTGCAAAGTCATTAGCTATTTTTTCCCTTTAGGAAAGGCTTTTAGTGGAGACATGAAGTATACAGGTGGAAGCAGTTAATCATAAGTGCTATAAACATTGTGTTCTGAGTGAAATTTGTGAAGATTCTTTCATTTATCTGTGCAGTCACTAGCTTTTATTTCTTTCATTACTAACTACTTTTACTTGAAGTTGAGCACTATGCAGCTGCAAAGAGTTAATCACAAGAGGTCTGAATACTGTTTACTGAGGGAAATGTATGAAGTACAGTGTAATTATCACTTAAAATACACTGGCAAGCAAGCAGTTCAGAGAGAAATAAATGAAGTTTGAAACTCTGGGAGGTAAATAAGTTACACAAATAATTGCTGCCCCAGTGTAACTAGAGGAAAATAGTTTTTAGTACTTAATAAATAAGCACCTATCCATGCATGTCTAAGGGTCAGCTCCTGGTGTTTTCTCCTATCTACTGGATGAATCTGGGCATCTTAGGGCAATGCAGCAATTACCTCATGTACACAGACAACCCTCTCCTCCTACCACCCAACAGTACAACCTGTGAGAGATGCACTTATATAGCCAAACCGGAAGCAAAGCTCTCTTCACCCAAGACTGGATTAGACAGTCAAGAGAAGGTAAACACTTGCACCACACCACACTCATCACATAGTCCCTCAAAGCCTACACCACCAAAACACACACATAGAAACACAAAACACACACCTGCATTCCCAGAGACTCTCAATAGAAATCTGCCCAAGCAACAGGGACCTCCAAAGCAGAAATGGAAGCAACCTCCACCCCCAACACAACCCAAAAGACACATAGCCCACAAACTCAGTGTGCCACTCAACCACAGCCCATAAGGCTTAACAAAGTACCCAACACTCTAGTCATATGTGACTCTATAGTCAGGCACACTGATATTTTACTCACCAGACTAAAGAAGGAGAAAGTTACTGTCAGCTGCCTGTCAGGTGCCAGGATCCGCCACATAATGTATGCACTCAGGTCACTCCATAACAAGTACAAATATGACTCTGTCATTGTTCATGTTGGTGTGAATGACCTGAGATGTACCTCACTGGACTACATGAAAAGAGACATGGCGGAGCTGTCCAATCCTGTAGCCTAGGCAGGTATGACCCTAGCCCTGAGTAGCATCCTGCCATCACCCACAATGATACCACAGTACAAGGACAGAATGACTGACTTCAACAAGTGGCTAAGCTTCTGGTGTCATTCTGAGGGGATCTAGTATCTGTCTGCCTGGGATGACATGATCAACAGACCACAATGCTTTGCCAGAGATGGCCTGCACCTGTCACCCTTGGGATTCCGGATACTGGCTAAGGCTCTTGCCAGCCCTAGAGTGCCTTTTTTAGGCAAGGTTCAAATGACAAATTCACCACCATAACAGATACAAGCAAACAAAATCTGAGGATAATGCTACTCAATGCTAGAAGTCTAAACCTCAAAATGCACTCACTCAAGGCACTCCTTAAAATGGAGAACATCAACACCTGTGCAGTGACAGAGATCTGGTTCAAGGGTTCAGAGAGCATCCCTGCATTACCAGGCTATAATTCATACCATACCTTTCGGCTGCCTAACCTAGACTGAAACACTAAAGGTGGAGGCGTGTCCATATTCATTAAGGATATGCACACCTCCAGGCTAGTTGCTCAGCATAATGCATCCGAGATTATCCAAGTGCAACTAACTCTGGGCAAGACCGCAATCCAAATTGTAGCTTGCTATAGATCCCCCACCATGCCCCAGGATTCCAACTCCTCATTTCTTAATACAATGGAAAATATTAGGGTACAACCTAACACCCTAATAATGGGCAATTTCAACTACCCCACTATTAACTGGGAAAACTACTCATGTACCAACGCTTTTGCTCAATGTTTTCTGGAATTCATAAATTCCAATGCCTTGGATCAACTTATCCACACCCCAACCAGAGGCAGCAATATCCTAGACCTGGTCATCACCAACATGGGTGACCAGTGTTCCACATCAGAGGTCAATTCCTCGTTGGTCAGATCTGACCACAAGCTAATCACCCTAGACATACACATCCCGCCCCCACCCCCCATTAGGGAAACCACAGTAAAAAATTTCTCCAAAGCCAACTTCACGCTTCTTAAGACAGAAGTAGCAAACTTCACGACACCCATGCAGATGGACAATAGAGGTAAGACTGCTGAATTCTACACAAATGCACTTTATAAGTGCTTAATCAAGTGCATGGATCATGCAATCCCTAATAGAACCAAGATACTATCCTTCAAAAAAAGGAAGCCAATCTGGCGGTCCCTTGCCATAAACAAACTCTACAACAGAAGAAAGAAACTCTTGCAAAAAAAGAGTAAAATCCCATGATTGGAGGAACTCCCTGGTCAGCCTCAGTAAGAAGCTAAGATCCCTCATAAAGCATCTTGATTTGTGCATATAATTTCTGCAGCCGTTGGGTCCATTTCCTTGATGTTACAGGACAATATGGTTATCGCAACCGAATTAAAGATTTGACCAGCATTACACGCATTGCTCTATGTGTTTGAGCTATTTACTTATGTGAGCTTATAACGGTCGCATTGAGGGAGCGGAACTTATTGGCGATATCCACCATTGGTTCCAGAGAATTATTTTGCTTTACATCGTAATGACTGGTCCTATACAACTCCTTTTGCTTTTCACCAAATGAAGGTGCTTTGAGACTGGAGACATCAAGGTTTGGTATTGTGTGCTAAACTCTGTTATTCAACTGCAAAGTTGGACTTCCTTTTAGGCCATTGCATATACTCAGTCGCGAGTGAAGTGATATTGGGCCTGTGGAACCGATGGAACAAGATTAAACCTATTGAGACATTATACTGTTGGTTCTGTTTGTACTGCTAATATTTTTTGGGCTATGCAATTCTGTTTGTCTTATAAATCCCACACACATATGGTTCAGGTTTGTTTTTATGAACCTTGTGGGTAACTACTGTTGGATTTATATTGTTATCAAGGCTTAGGGTAATCTACTGTCCTTTGATTTTTTTCAAACATAACTTGTTTTAGGGCATGGCCATTATATTAAAGGAATACATATATATATATATATATATATATATATATATATATATATATATATATATATATATATATATATATATATATATATATATATATATATATATATATTAGGTTCTTGCAGAATGAATGGGCTTTTAGGCCCATGGTAACTAACGGCTTAGGTTTTGAAATGTCAAGGTTTTGTACTGTTGGAGGGGGGGGTTATGCTTGACTGTTATCTCATTTATAAGACTAGTTCCTGAAATACAGTAACTGAAAAAACAGATAAAGTTTTTTGTGGTAGATTTGGTGTCTGCAGTGGTCTGCTACAGTTGGTGACTACACCTGGTTTCCGATACACAGAATCTGAATAAGCATAAATGTTTTTTTGTGGTGTATTTGGTGTTTGTAAATGCCTGTAGTGGGCTGCTTCAACCACAGATACAAGGATAACTGTATTTTTGGGATCTATATTACTTCTCATCATCACAGTGTTTTGCTGTGAGCCCTGACGGGATGAAGGAGCGGTTTTCCACTTCTAATTTGGTGTTCAGCTTACAGGAAGGTGTTTCTTCATATTTGTGAGTGTTACATCTGATTTAGAGAGTTGTTAATCAGTTTGGGTCTGTTTTTGGACATTTCTAAGGAGTGATTTCTTTCTATTATTTGGCAGTTAGCCTATAAGAAGAGGGTCCTTTTGTGTTCATGCTTTTTACAATTCCGAAGGTTGATTTTTTTATAAAATCTATTTTGTACATATACTTATATGATTTAGCAGCTTTATGGAACATTTTCCTTTACAATTATTAAAGACATTGTTCAATTTTTGGGAACCTAAATTAGCCTGTTGTGAGCTACTGGCAGATGAAGAAGCCATTTTCTTTCTGAACTTCGTGAGCACTTTATTCACTTTAGTGCTTTTGGCCTGTTAGTGTCTTTTTTGTCAATTCAGAAAAGTGGTTTGGCTTATAGGAAGAAGGTTCCTTTTAGGTTTTGTTATTTACATACCTAAATATCAGATTTTGTATAAAAAAACATTCATGTACACGTGTATGTGATTAGGACGTGCTGTGAAATATTCCTTTTATAATTTTTGCAGAAATTGATGAACAGTATTTGATAATTAATATTATGCACATTTTTTGTTTTTGAAAAAAGCCTTGCAAAAGTCTCTGTCATTGTACACTATACAAGAAGCTGTTGACGGATTTATACCAGTAACATTTTTTCTTTAGATAGCTTTATTATATATATTATATCCCTCCCTCTCCTCCAACCAATCCTCACACACCTTTCCCCCACCCTACCTGACTCTCACTACCACCCCCCCATCTAATATCCCATTACCCTCCTCTCTGTCACTTCTAACTCCAACTGCCATGCTCCCTTGCTCCTAAAACCCTTCTCTCTACATCCATCCTCATCCTTCTTCTACTACCTCTTTAACATGCTAGCTCCTATACCGACTTCCATTTACACCCTTCACCTCTTCCTCCCCACCCCCTCCTTACAGCCCACTTCCACAACATCTCTGCCTCTTTAGTTCCCTCCCACCCTATCCTTCTCTTAAAAGTAAAACTTTTCCCAAGCACTACTAAATACTACAAACCTAAACCCATTCACTACCAGCCACTTCTATCTAAGTACAACCCTAATAAACTTATTCCCCATGTCACTTACCTTTGCTTAGCTGGCGACATTCACCCCAATCCAGGACTAAACTTCTCTCCAACAAACCACCCCAGCACCAATAACAAAACCACCAGTAAATGCCTCAAATTCCTCACCATCAATGCCCAAAGCTTAAAAAATAAATTAACCCTCTTTCATGTCTGGCTCAATCACAACTTACCTGACATTGCAGCCATCTCTGAAACCTGGCTAAAACCTCACATAAGTGACTCCGAATTCCTTCCCCCTGCATTTCATTCTGTCCGATCTGACTACCTAAGTAGAAGAGGTGGTGGTGTAGCTTTAATCTACTCCAACTACTTGTCTATTACTCCAATCCCATCCCTTCTTTCAATAATGCTGAAATTGTAACTGGCCAACTAAAAATAAACAACCATAAAAGCATCTGCATCATCTCCCTTTACATTCCTCCTGGTAACAACACCAACACCCTGGAAGACATCCTCTCCTGGACCTCCTCTAACATTAAGCTAGAAACCTACATACTGGGAGATGTAAATATTGACTGGGAAAAAAAATCATTAACCCTAATCCCACCATAACAATCAACCTATTTAACTTCACTCAACTTACTAACTTCATTACTAGACCCAACAAAACCAATCCCCCAGGCTCCATACTTGACTGGATCCTGGCATCTCATCCTAACAAAATCATAAAATCTTGTGTCATTCCTGACCCATTAAGACACCACCTCCCTGCCTTCAACCTTCGAGCTACACCCACTTCCCACACACTCACCAGTACATTCATACTCATAACCTATCTAACGTTAATCCTACTACTTTCTCTGACTCCCTTAAACTAATTAACTTGAACCCCCTAAAAACTCTGCCATGAGACGCAGCCGTTGACTATTTCAGTTCAACATTCGTAACTGTCCTCAACTCCGTAGCTCCAATAAGAGCAAAAAGAGTTAAAACAAAGACCACCCGTGGCTCACCAAAGACACCAAAAAGGTTATGCTACAAAGGGATAGAAACTGGAAAGCCTACCTCCAATACAAACAGCCAGAAATCTTACTTAAATATGAACAGCTAAGAAACCTATCCAAAAAACAAGTCATTAGAGATAAAAAGTCTTACTACATCAAACTACAAGCAAATCATACAAAAAACCCCAAACAATTCTGGAACACTATTAATTCCCTCCTTATGCCAGGTACAAAAAACAACCCCAGTCCTGACACCAGCAAATCTGACCTTGAAACTGCCTCTCTATTCAATACCTTCTTCACCTCTTCTGTCACTGAGCTAACCAAGACCTTTACCAACAATAACCCTCCATCCCTCCCTGTTCAATCTTCCGCTCACTCCTCTCCCCCCTTCTTTCGAATTTAAACCTGTCTCCACCAACCTAATAAAGAAACTTCTCTCTAAACTAAAGCCTTGCTCCAATGTCCCTGGCAGCATTCCTTCCTCCTTCCTAAAAATAGCCTCAGATGTTATTGCTCTGCCTATCAGCATCCTGATCAATAGATCACTACTTGAATCCTATGTACCCAAACTATGGCATACTGCATTTATTCTTCCAGTTCACAAGGGTGGCAAAAACTATAATGTCTCCAATTTCTGCCCCATAGCCATCTACTCCCCAATCTCCAAACTTCTTGAAAAATGCATCCACCTGCAGCTCTTGCCATTCCTTACGAAACACCAGCTACTCTCTCCTATGTAACATGGCTTCCACCCAGGACACAGTACCAACTCCGCCCTTCTCTCTTTCATACATTCTGTCAATTTAGCCCGTGACTCTGGTAATATGGTATCCTCTGTTCTGCTGGACTTATCTAATGCTTTTGATACCATCTCCTATACCCACTTACTAAACCATCTCTCTCTAATCTCAACCTCTCCCAAAAAACTCTTCCATGGTTCTCCAGCTATCTTTCTGACAGATCCCAAGCCATGAAATGGGGCCAGGCCACCTCCAATTTCCTTCCTACCCCCACTGGAGTACCCCAAGGTTCCATACTTGGCCCATTGCTATTCAATATCTTTATTAATGACTTCCACAAAGCCATACCTAATACCAAAATTGTGCAATACGCTGACTATTCCACTTTGATCTGCTGCGCCACTAACCTAAAAGAGCTCCAATTTCTGACACAAACTGCCTTCTCAACCACTGAAAACTGGATGCTCCAAAATCACCTCTCACTAAGTGCCAACAAAACTAAGATCCTTCTATTCTCTCCCTCAAAATCCTCCCCTCTTGATAAAAACTCACTTCAAATTACCAGCCTTCACAACTCCACTATCAAGATTGTACCCTCCGCCAAACTTCTTGGTGTCACCATTGATGATCACCTAAAATTTAACACTCATATCCAGCTAAACATCAAGAAAACACACATAAAACTACTTTACAGAAAGAACCACTTCCTCTCTCCTTCCTCCAGACTAACTCTTGCCTCTACCTATCTCCTTCCCTCTCTACTGTATGGCGCTCCTCTGCTCACTAATTTATCTTCCACACTTACCTCCAAACTGGAAGTATGCTACAACAAAATCTCCAGATTCATCACCAGTGCCAAATCCTCCTCTCATCACTGCACCTCCCTTCACTCAATCAACTGGATTGAACTCCCCACTCAACTTGACTTTCTCCAAATCACCACAGCCCACAAATTATTGTTCCAACTCACTAACTGCCCTGCACTATCCAATATACTACAACCATATACCCCCTCAGATCCCTTAGATCTACCCACCAAAACCTGATTACCATTCAAAAACCCAAGCTGGTCAGCTTCTGTTATCCTTTTCCCTAGCTAAAAAATGGAATGCTCTGCCCTCCATACTGAGGATCTGTGGCAACCCTAACTTTAAAACTCAATTTCATTCCTACCTCTATCTAAACAGGAAATGCAGCTGTACTCTTCAGCCTGTACCTCTCAAGCTCACCTCCCCTTTACTCCTGGATAACCTTCTTACCTTCCTAACCTCAATCTCAAATGTAGATTGTATATGTAACTAAACAGTGAAATCTAGCTATTATGCTATATGCCTGTCTTTTCTCCTGAACAAAACTGTAATTGCTTGTTTTTTTCTTTTTTTGAATGCAACCTGTTGTTTGTAATGCAAACTGTCTTTGAAATTATTAATGTAAGTAAATTTTGTGTTGTGGAGCTTTTCTCCTCGGGCCACCACTGAAAATGGGCCCCCCGGGCCCAGTGGACCTCCCCAGTCATCAAACTGGAATAAATAAATAAATAAAATCCTCCAAAGCTAGTTAGGAAAACCAAATCGCCACTGATTCTAAATTCGACCACAAAGCATTCTATAACTATGTCAAGAATCTCTATGGCACCACTCAGATCTGCTCTGAGTTACAGCGCAATGGCACTAAATATACATAACCAACTGATATTGCCAACATCCTGGCAGATAGGTTCAGTGCTAACTTTATCCCCCACTCACCCCCTAAAGGGCCCATCTCTATACTGGAAGAATGCAAAGTTACTGTAATCATGGCTGCACAGGTAAAAAACACACTCTCCATAGCCAAGAACACAGCATCCATGGGACCTGACAACATCCCAGGCTGCGTTCTACCTGAACTACAGAACAAACTGGCACCCCACCTAAGTACCATTTTCAATCATAGCCTCACCTCAGACTTTGTGCCCACTGAATGGCACACAGGGATGGTTATCCCACTCCACAAAGGAGGAGCCACCACTGACCCCGGGAGCTACTGCCCCATTAGCCTGATGAGCCTGGTCTGCAAGGCTATGGAACTTTCAAACAATGACTTTGGTAGTCTCCAGACTCTGGACTCCACCCAGTTTGGGTTTGTAAAAGGCAGATCATATCTCCTAAACCTGATAGACTTCTTTGAAGTGGTCACCAAAGCCGTAGATGAGGGTAAGGTGGTTCAGACAGCCTATCTAGATCTTGCCAAGGCTTTCAACACCATCCTCCACTCTGGAATTATAGATAAACTCACTAAACTAGGTATAAATCCTTATGTCACAAGATGGGCTGCCAATTGGCTCACTGACAGAACCTACACTATGAAAGTAGCAGACTCCAAATCTAACTTCAGACCAGTGACAAGTGGAGTACCACAGGGTTCAGTCCTGGGTCCTCTCCTGTTTGGTATCTACTTCTCAGAAGTACAGGCTAACACAGAAGATCTTTGGCTAATGAAGTTCGCAGATGACTCCAAACTAGGAGCCATAATCGAAACTCCTTACAATGTGGACATCCTACAAAAGGGCCTCACTGAGACAGTTGCCTGGTGTCAAAGCCTTGGCCTCAAGCTCAATGCCAAAATGTGCATTGTCATCCCTTTTGGTAAAAACTCTGTACCCATGAGCTACCACATAGGTGGTAGTCTACTTAACACCAAAAGTGTGATAAGACCTTGGGACACAGGTGGACAGTAGTCTCTCCTTTAATAATCACATCACCATAGTAGTCAGGAAATACTTCTACGTGGCACACCTCATCACAAAAGGTTTCTCATCCAGGAAAAAATAGGTCATTGTTCCCCTCTACTCGTCACTCATTAGACCCATTATAGAATACAGTGCCCCTTTTGGTATGTACCTCACAAGACATCTACAACAACTGGAAAGGCCACGAAGAGGATTACCGGCCTCAAACAGATGCCCTATGCAGACCATCTCAAAAAACTTCAGCTTTACTCTGTCACATATCACCTACTCAGAGGCGATCTCTGCCTAACATACAAAGCTATGTCAAACCCAGAGTTGTTGGACATGCTCCACTTAAAGAAATCCCAATCCCTCCAAGCTACATGCTCTAGGGACCTAAACTTTGTCACCACAATAAACAGAACATGCTGGAGGGATAGATTTGTGTCCCAGAGACTTCCCATACTCTGGAGCAAAACTACCTACCTATCTATATTAATCAAAGCTCCTCATTAGCACTCTTTAAGAAAAATCTTGATGATTGGATGGGAGATAGGAAATTCACCCCAGGGATCACTTCTGTGGCTCTGCTTGACAGGGGCACCGTAAAATAATTTTCTTGGGTGGCGAAAGCCAGGGTACCTTTTTGGCTAGGCTTATATTTTTGAATTTTTTTATTATTGTTTTTCTGATTTAAAAGGGGATGGGGTTTTGAAAATGTACTTAGTTTTTTTGTTTGTTTGAATGTTTGAGTGTTTTTACTGAAGCAAAAATTTTGAAAAATATAATATAGGTTCAAATGGAGATGAGAAAAAGCAACTAGTAACACTCAATGATTACTAAACTTTAATAAACATGCTGATAAAATCACCAGCAAGGTGTTGGCGCAACTGAAACTTTGCTGTAGGCTCATACACCTACTCAATCAAACACGCCCTTAACCAAAATGTTGTAATTCCTGAGATTTAGTATCTCCTCCCTCTACTTATCTTACACTCTTCAAAGAACACAAAAATACAGACAGTCAAAATAGAGCACTCATATTTTCACTACTTACAGCTACAAATAGTCACTGCTGTAGTCTATATGAAAAGATCCAGTGTCTGGCAATTATTCCAGATCAGAAATCAAAACGACCGTCTCAGGAACAGCCAAGATAATATGATCACATTGAACAGACCTAGATTCAAATTAGATGTTTGTGATCTTTCCTTCTGGTAAAGTAGCTGTATGTTGAATAGCTGGAATACCATGGCCTATACAATAACCAGACAAGTCTGTAGGTAGCCAGAGATAAGCTTGATTTCTGCAAATGTAATATTTATGCAATGTTGTCATACCCCCCTGGTCCTATCGGAAATTTTCCAAGTGAAATTGCAAGCACTAATTCCAACAAACCATGTTCCATTCTTTCGAGAGCAAACATGTCCTTTAATGGTCATTGATTTTTGAAGCGGTATTATGGTAAAAGGGGTAGAAACATGTTTATTCTTCTGATTTCTAGCAAGAAAAATAAGGCAAAATACAGTATGAAGCTCAAAATCAGTCACTGGTATAGGAATTAATGGAATACCTCCATCATGGTAATAGGAATATACATACAACCCAGCAGTTGCTAACATTGAGGATCTATGCATAAGCATGCAAGGCAGCAGAAAAAGTATTAAATCTAGGATGTCATTCAGGTGTTCTTGATTCATTTGTAACCAAACATCTGTCTCTATTTTTAGCAAAGCATCTACGTCTGTTAAGAAAGTATTCAGCCCTTACAGTTCCAATGGTCACAGAGGATGATGTACTTACACTTCCAGATGGCAAAAGCAACTAGAATAAAATGATGATGAAAAGCAGAGTAACTGTACTGATGATTGGTTCATAGGAAAAATGAACATCTTGGGCTAAAGAGGGTTTTGAAGAAACTGTAAACAAGTATGTTGAGTGCACTGTTCATTGTGCAAATGAAATTGGTTACCAAAACATCATCAACCAAGGGCGTTAATTGCAGATGACTTCAAAATGGAACATTGTCTAGATAAAGCAGTAGCTATACTGGTGTCCAAACGGCAAGATAACTCTGTAATATAGGAGATAGAAGCAAGGAAAACTGGTGTCAGTCTTGAGTAAAAAGCACTAGAGATTAAATAAGACCAGGATGAGGTAGCAGAATCACAGGATTTAACTTCCTGGTGTGGTAGAAAGGTTAACTTAACTGCAGTCATTTTAGGTTGCAATCTGGATGGCAGAGGTAGAATCAAGCTGGATGGCAAAACATCATGGGCTCTTACTTCTGGATGCAACATTGTTCCTGGTTTAAAACAAAAAGACACACTGGAGCCAGAATAAATTGAGCGCTTTTGTCCCGTTTATTACAGAACTTCTTCAGAACAATTGTCCCTGGTTTGTTGTCTGGTTCAATTGTTTGTTTTCTGGCAAATCACTGAGGATTAAAGTCCCTAAATAATGACATACACTTGAGTTACAGACTTCATATTCTTCAGAAAATGCATGCTAACACAAATCCTGTTATTTATTTCAGCAATGTCCTGAGTTTGTAAGAGCAATATTTAAAATCTGTCCCTGTTTTTGGACATTTGTTTCCCCCTTACTTTAGGTTTCGTCCAGATTTTTTATACTAAGAAATTGAGAGGCATGGCTGGTTTACATGGTCTGACGTCAATGGCATCTCAGTTGTACTCATCACAAATGGAGGGTCTTCTTGATGTGCTACACATGGATCCAGGTGGGGAGTCTGTCAAAACACATGGCAGTACCAGCTGTGAGCCAAACCAAGTGTAGCCTTTTCCATCTCGGGCTAAGTGATTCTCTTTGGGAATGCACTTTGATACAGAGTTTCAAGGCTGCAGGTCATGGTGATCCTATTCTGTTGGTTATTGGGCTGAATGCAGGACAACAGTGTGGTATTTGTGCAAAAGAGAACCACAGGGATTTGCAATACAAAAGCATGGTTTCATCAGTATCTTGCAATTCTAAGTTCTTAGGGAGAGGGGATTTGCTCAATGATTTGCTCTCTTGGAATTCATGAGGGACAATTTTCTAGGGGCATACTGCGGTGGTGGTGCTGCAGTAGCGTTGTTGCCTCACAGTTAGATGTTGCCCGTTCGATTCACAATTAGAGCGTTTTCTGTGTAGCGACATGCGTGAACGGGCGTTCCTTCGTTGAAGGTTGTGCATTAGGCCCGGCAAGCCAGCATGTGAAACCCTACTGCCAATCATTAGCGGACCGGAGTTCCGCTGTGGCGACCCCTAACCGGGAAAAGCCGAAAGAGACAAACAAACTAACTGCACTTCTAATACTAAATAAGACTAAAGGCAATGCTTCTGGCCATTTAGGACCAGTTTCTTCACAAACTTTAGATAATCTAATCTTAAATGTCTGGTTGACTCTTTCCACTATCCCAGAAGACTGTGATTTATAGGGAGAATGAAACTGCAATTTAACATGGAGGATATTACAATGTTGCTGTATTACCTGCCTAGTAACATGAGGACGCTGGTCAAACTGAATGCAGCAGGGAACACCGAATCTAGGAGTAACTGAATGCAGCAGGGAACACCAAATGTAGGAGTAACTGAATGCAGCAGGGAACACCGAATCTAGGAGTAACTGAATGCAGCAGGGAACACCGAATCTAGGAGTAACTGAATGCAGCAGGGAACACCGAATCTAGGAGTAACTGAATGCAGCAGGGAACACCAAATGTAGGAGTAACTGAATGCAGCAGGGAACACCGAATCTAGGAGTAACTGAATGCAGCAGGGAACACCGAATCTAGGAGTAACTGAATGCAGCAGGGAACACCAAATGTAGGAGTAACTGAATGCAGCAGGGAACACCAAATGTAGGAGTAACTGAATGCAGCAGGGAACACCAAATGTAGGAGTAACTGAATGCAGCAGGGAACACCAAATGTAGGAGTAACTGAATGCAGCAGGGAACACCAAATGTAGGAGTAACTGAATGCAGCAGGGAACACCAAGTGTAGGAGTAAGTTCTGTGAGAAGCCCTTTTTCTTCCATCTGTGCATCATTCTTAACACACACATGCTTCTATCCATCTAGAAAAATCATTTTTCCACTTCTGGAATTTCACAAAAGTCTCACTACAAAAAAAGAAGGGTCCCCAATGTTTTTTTTAATGATTGAACAGGTGCAGGTACTGATTTATACTCATTATTTTTTAACCAAACTACACATGTATTCACAAAATGTTGAGTAACTTCTGAGAGAGGAGGGGCAACCAGTTGGTAGAAATGTCTTTTATTAATGCATGAAAAGTGACTGCAGCCATCGCTTACCCATCTCCTTCTCTGAGTCGTCTGTCTGGTCTGGAAAAGGCAGTAACTCCTGCAAGGAAAACTTATTTTCATTCAGTTGCTGCAAAAAGATAGCCTGAACAGGATAAGACAGTGCAGCCTCTCTTACCTGCAAAAGTATTACATTTTGTCACAAAAGAACTGTCACTCTCAAAAAGATAGCCTGAACAGGATAAGACAGTGCAGCCTCTCTTACCTGCAAAAGTATTACATTTTGTCACAAAAGAACTGTCGCTCTCAAAAAGATAGCCTGAACAGGATAAGACAGTGCAGCCTCTCTTACCTGCAAAAGTATTACATTTTGTCACAAAAGAACTGTCACTCTTGTGTACATTAAGAAGACGTTGAGGCTTGGGTGTTCGTTTAAGTAGATTATTGTATATAAACACATCAGGATGGATAGCAGGAACATTATACTTAAATGAACTATCTTACTAACTGACTACATACATACATGCATGCTCTCACTCTGGCTGCTTACTCAAAATGGCACTCTTCCTTGCACGTGCTCAGAACATTATATGCACATGCCCACTCACTGGAATGCTTCTTAAAGGTACATCATACACACTGGTCTACATCCTCCCTCTTTACTGAGCTGTCTCATGTAAACAATGACATCTGAATAGGCATGCAGTTATACAGGCACTAATAAAGAAAACAACAGTCATGTCCAGGGTGCCGTGCATCTGGAACTAGGTTTCAAGATGCGACCTGATCTCATGACATAATTAGGACTGGGTTTAGCAACAGAGACGGTCACTGAGGAATGTTCTGCTTGTGGAGTTTCAGGGATTTTCTCAGGAATGGGAATTGCTGATGGAACAGTCTCTGGAACAGGAACTTTGGACAACTCCCTCTTAGAACTAGACTCTTTGTCAAAGGTAAGATGCTGTAATATTTGTTCGGACACTGGTAACAAATTTTTACGATTTTGTCTGAATTCCATTCCTTGTGATTCCACAATGTACGACCTCAGCTCTTGACACAGACTTTTCTCAAATCCAGTGCGATCAAAACCTTTTGACATCTTTATCCTCACTATCTCCCCTTTTTTCAATAAACTGAGCAGTTTGCTGGTTTTATCATAGTATGCTTTTCCAACAGTTGGGCTTTACTGCTTTGTTGTTTTTAGTACTTGGAACAAATAAATGACTGCTGATCAGTAATGTGGTTCTGGGTTTCTCGACATAAGTCGCTGGGCAGGTAAACCAAGATGTTTATCAAGAGGAATGTTTCTGAGATTTAACAAGTTTAGAAAAACATTGGTATTATCATGTCTGGATTTCTCTAACAGCTGTTTTGCACTTTGAACTGCATGTGCAGCCAAGCCGTTTGACTGGGGGTATTCAGGACTACTCATAATATGAACAAAGTCCCACTCTTCTGAAAATTTCTTGAACTGCTGACTTGTAAACTGTGCACCATTGTCAGAAATAACTCTGTGTGGACTACCATGGACAGAAAAATGTTGCTTCAACTGAGTAATGATGGTATTAGAAGTTAGGTTGGAAAGTAGGTCAATCTCGAACCAATTTGAATAAGCGTTCGTTTACTAACACCAAGTATTGTTGACCGTTCCACTCAAAGATATCTGTGGCTACTGCCGGCCAAGGTAGTTCAGGAATCTGGCTTAACTGAAGTGGTTCTTTCTGTTGATTCGGCTTTGTACTCTTACAAACTGAAAAAGATGAAAGTACTTTCTCGATATCTCTTGACATAAAAGGCCAAAATACTAGACCTCTCGCCCTTCTTTTGGTAGAATTAGTTCCTGGGTGGCCACAATGCAAGATCTTAATGTACTCTTGTTGCAAGGATTTTGGAACAATCATTTTAGGCCCTTTCATGATGATACCATTGTCTGACTGAATCTCATCTCTGTATGGAAAATATGGTTGCACTTCTACTGGTGAACAAGATTGCTTTGAAGGCCATCCTCAACTGATAAAGAGGTTTAGCTTCTGGAGAATTGGATCTGAAGTGTAAGTTCTGAGCTCATCAAGATGTGTGGAAGAAAAATTTCTCACTTCGATTACCTCAAAATCAAGTTACTCATTGTTATGCTGTTCTGTGGTGTTTCTGGGTGATCTGGATACTGTATCAGCAAGATAAAGAAGTGTGCCTTTCTTATAGATGAGATTGAAATGATACCTCAGCATCATGCATTGCAATCTAGCTGGAGCTCTATGCATAGGCTTTCTCAAAAGTGACTACAGGTCGGTGTTCAGTTTCAGTTTGGGTAGGTTGACCATAAATATAATTATGAAACTTCAGACATGCAAACACAATTGTCAAAAGCTCTTTCTCAATCTGAGCATATTGTATCTCAGCTTGGGTAAGAGTTCTCGATGCATAGGTTACTGTCTACCCTCCTGAAGAATGACTGCACCTAGAACAAGCTTAGAGTAACTGACTTGCGAACATCAAAGTAACTGAGGGTTGGTGGGTTAGCAATTTTCTGTTTCAGGGCATCAAATACTCTTTGGTGCTTTTCTGACCATGACCAGATTATGTCTTTGCATGTCAACTGTCATAATGGTGCTGAAAGTTGGATTAAATCTGGAATGAACTTGCTTAGATAGTTGACCATGCCAAGAAAATGTTGTAGGGCTTGGACATTGTCTGGAGCTGGCATCTCGAGAATTGCTGTTTGCTTTGAAGAATCTGGTTGTAAGCTGGAAGTAGTAAACAACTGACCAACATAAGTAACTTCTCATAGCCTGAATTTGCACTTCTGTGGATTTAGCTTAAGATTCACTTCATATGCTCTTTCCAGAACTTTCTTGAAGTTTCTGTCATGTTCAATTTCACCATTGCCTCCAGCTAGAATGTCATCTACTATAATAGCACAGGATTAGCCAGAAAACATTTGCTCCATTACTTGCTGAAAGACTTCACTGGCAGAATTAATTCCAAATGGCATTCTCAGAAATCTGTATCTTCCAAATGGTGTACCGAATGTGGTCAACAAGGAAGATTTTCATTCAAGCAAAATTTTCCAAAGTTAACTCCTTGCATCTAAGACAGAAAAAACAGTGACGGTTCACATGAGAGCAGCAACCTCTTTGTGCGCATTGGATGATAAGGCATTTTAATGTTTTGTTCAGATCTCTTGGATCAATGCATATTCTGACATCATCTGAGCTTTTCTTATGAGCTACCACCATGGAGGATACCCTTCAGTAGGTACTTCTACTGGACAAATTACTCCTAGGTGCACCATTTTGTCTAGTTCAGCTTTGATTCTGCTCTGCATTGCTACTGGAACTTTCTGTGCTGGTCTGATAACTGGGCTGACCTCTGAGTCTAACGTTACGGAGTACACAACTGATAGTTTGCCTAGTTTGTCTGCAAAAATATCAGCATACTCAGAAAAAATAGTTTGGGTGAAATTTGAGCTGTCATGCAGGCTTCCGTGGTGGATCTCTATCTTAAGTGAAAGCAGTCCCATTTTCAAACGGTCTCTGAGGCCTAATAATTACTGCATGTGTCTCTTGACTATGTAAAATTGCAAGTCATAGCTGTTACCAGCAGAATAACATGAAAGTACTATTGAGCCTTCAGTTTGAATCTCTTCACCACCATAAGCAACAAGTTTCGCACACTTTGTCAAATCAAGATGTTCTGTAGCTTTTACTCTAGCAAATATCTCTGCTGACATAACATTGCACTTTGAGCTCCACAGGACTCCCATTAATCAAAACAGTACAAAAGATCTCATCCTTTGCCCACAAATCTACTGCATTGACTGTTTCACTAAGCACAGACACACCATCAACATAAAAAGTAGGTTGCAGCTTTCTAATTGATTACCTTGCCTCTTGGAATGCCCTCTTTTAATAAAAGACTGGACCTCTTGATTTGCAAAACCTTTGAAAATGATTCCACTTTTTTACACTTGTGGCATTGCTGACCAAAAGCTAATCACTTTTCTCTTTTAGACTCATAATTTCCACCACAATTATGACATTTGGGAATAAAATTTGGTATTGCAGCTAACTTCATTGGTTTATAGTTAGTATTATTAGTGGAGGTAACCACAAACTTTTTTTATTTTGCTGACTCACCCTTATGCTTCACTGAGTATGTCCTGGAATTTGCTAGAGAGACTCGGGGGTTTCCCAGGGACTGTTACCGGACCTGCAGTAGCTGCCATGTGCTTGGGCCGGTTTATTTTAACCACGTGCTGCGTACTATCAACATGAGCTTTGTCACTGTGCCTCCGCTGTCATTCTCATTTGTAACCATACTTGTGTGCTTTTCTGTAAGCTTGTATATCTGGCAAATTTCAATGGCCTTATTCAAAGTTAAATCACTGTCTCAGAGCAAAATCTTTCTCACTGTGTCATTATTATTATTACCACACACATGCCTGTCCATTATCAACTCATCTCTCAAATCACCAAATCTGCACGTTTTAGTTTTGTTTCTCAAGTCAGTTATATATGCAGCAAAAGTTTCGCAGGCTTTTGATCTCTTGGTAAAATAAGTGCCTTTCCATTGTAATATTCATTTGGGGGTTACATGTTTCCCTAAATTTACATTTTAATCACTCTGGGTCTTCCCTTGTTTCAGCTGGTACCACTAAATGGCAGTCTTCTCCCTCCCCTGCAAACACAGCCTGTGCATACACAAATGAACACTCTCTTTCATTAGCCTCTGATCAAGCTAAATTAAGCAGAATTATTTTAGCCATGCGTCTTTGTCAGAAAAAGCAGCCTGTATAAAAATATCAAACACTCTCCAATTTTCTGCAGTATTGTTATCAAACATAAGCAGTGCAGGTCTGCGAAATCCTTCTGCCGTGCCCACAGATTATTGTAAAACACAAAGCAAAATGGCCCTTGTAGTTATGTACAAATATTTGCACACACAAGGCACTTGTAATAATATTCAGAGGCACAATAAACTCTTCAAAATACTGTACCCTGCAAAATAGTCTTCAAAATAACTGTACTTTGCAAAATATTCTTTGAAATGACTGTACTTTGCAAAATAACTGCACTGTAATACTGAACACACTTGCAAACACTTTGCACACTCCAGATGCTTTGAATAACTTTAGTTAATGCGAAAAAGTAGCACAATTAAAAAATATGGTAGGTTTTTCTTTTTTTGTACATTTTATGAGATTCGGATATTTCAAACATTTTCATAAATATTTTGAATACTTTTATGAATATGTGTCAGTATCGGACATTTTGTTTAATAAGAAATTTGTTTTGAGTGTTCTGAGTGCTTTGTTTTATATTTATAGTGAAATAAATCATTTATGTGAGTTTTATTACATGGAATTTGTTTCTGACCTGTTTTGTGAGTCTTTTGAGCAATTGGCATGATCCACTCCTATATATTCCTCCGACTTTAACCGGTTACCTCTGGCTGTAACTCTGGATCCCATTCTGACACCATGTTGCTTGGGTGTTCGTTTAAGTAGTTTGTTGTATATAAACACATCAGGATGGATAGCAGGAACATTAAACTTGGACAAATTATCTAACTAATTGATTGACTGCATACATGCATGCTAGCCTTCTGGCTGCTCACTCAAAATGGCAGTCTTGTTTGCACGTGCTCAGTATTTATGTGCATATGCTGACTCACTGGAAAGCTTCTTAAAGGTATATCATACACTTTGCTCTATAAGAATCATCGATCTTATGTGTGGCAAACTGCCACCTCAATCTCTGTCTTGGTAATAGTAAATCATCTAACAATTCATTAACAAAAACAGCATTTTTAATAACTGCTGTTATTAAATAACCCCTTTCTTTCCAAAATGCCATAAAATCATGAACTACTCCATAAGCATAATAAGAATTTGTAAAAATTGTTATTGATCTTTTCCAGTCTTACTGTCTTCACTTATAGCTCAGCTACATGAGCAGACACATTTCCATTTAATTGCCCAGTTAATGAAATTATGTCTTGAGTGCAAATGGAAAAGGCTGCTACAAGTTCACTGTCATCTCTTTGAACAAAGGAGCCATCTATGAAAAGAATTAGAAGTGAATTCTTCAAAGCAACATCTTTCAAATCTAACCTTTAAGGAAGAACAGTGTTAGAAACAACTACACAATCATGAGGTTCTCGTTCTTCCGCTATAGGGATTAAAGAAGCAATGTTAAATGGTGGACATCTAACAATCTGTAAAGAAGGGTATTAAATAAATCCAATTCATACTAAGACAATTGTGCTGCAGATAGATATTGTTTTACTTTTCAGTAATAGAGCTTCTACAGAATGTGGAAATGCCACGTAAGTCTCGTGGCTGAGAGTCCGTGTATCCGCCATGTCTACTAAGTGTGCTGTCGTGGCCATGCCCTGAGGCAGTGAGGAAGGACTGCAGCTGCAGGATCAAGATTTGTACTGAAATAAACAGGTCTAAAACCATTGTTTCTATGTTTTGCTAACAATTCTAATGCTACTTTATTTCTTTCACTAAAGAATAGAAAAAAGTCTCTTAGACTAATCTGGTAACCCAAGTGCAGGAGAATTTAAAAGTAATGTAATGGTTTCAACTGCACAAAAACTTGTTCATTATAACCCTGCTGGAGTAAAGGTTTAGGGGTATCTTTCTTTAATAATTGTAAGAAAGCTTTCACTACTTCTGCATAATTAGAAATCAATTGTCAACAGTAACTTGTTAATCTCAGGAAAATTCAGAACTGTTTTAATGTAGTAGAGCATGGTGTAGTTTGGATTACAACAGTGTGAGAAGGCAAAAATCTGTCTAGCCCCTTCTGAAATAAAATGGTCCAAGTACTGAACCCATGATTTCCAAAACTGCAGTTTGTCTTTATTAACCTTAAATACTAATTCTGCTGAGTCAAAAGGAAAATAGTGTCTTGTTTACACCATGAGCAGTTCCTGAATCTAAAGCAAATCATCTACTTACTGAATTAAGTAGACCCAGAAGGAAACTGTTTCTTTATTTCTCTTGAGAGGGGGATGGGAGAGTCAACATTCTCTTGCCGTAATCACGTCCGGGAATACTGCCGTCCTATATAAGTAAGTACAAACAAATATTGGCTAGCTGGATGTACAGGGATGGAAAAGAAAGCAGATGAAATATCTGTCAGTGTGAAGGTGGTGACATCTGAAGGACAGAACCCAGTATTGTTGCAGGATTAAGAACAACTGGAAATGTTGGTACCACCACAGGATTCCCCTACATACACAACTGGAAATGTTGGTACCACCACAGCATTCCCTACGTACACAACTGGAAATGTTGGTACTACCGCAGCATTCCCTGCATACACAACTGGAAATGTTGGTACCACCACAGCATTCCCAATGTACAAAACTGGAAATGGTACCACCACAACATTCCCAACATACACAACTGTAAATGTTGGTACCACCGCAGCATTCCATGCATACAGAACTGCAAAATGTTGGTACCACCGCAGCATTCCCTGCATACACAACTGGAAATGTTGGTACCACCACAGCATTCCCAATGTACACAACTGTAAATGTTGGTACCACCACAGCATTCCCTGCATACACAACTGGAAATGTTGGTACCACCACAGCATTTCCTGCTTACACAACTGGAAATGTTGGTACCACCACAGCAGTCCCAATGTACACAACTGGAAATGGTACCACCACAACATTCCCAACATACACAACTGGAGATGTTGGTACCACTGCAGCATTCCATGCATACACAACTGCAAAATGTTGGTACCACCGCAGCATTCCCTGCATACACAACTGTAAATGTTGGTACCACCACAGGATTGCCTGCGTACACAACTGGAAATGGTACCACCGCAGCATTCCCTGCATACACAACTGGAAATGTTGGTACCACTGCAGCATTCCCTGCATACACAACTGTCCCTGAGTACACAACTGCAAAATGTTGGTACCACCACACCATTCCCTGAGTACACAACTGGAAATGCTGGTACCACCACACCATTCCCTGAGTACACAACTGGAAATGCTGGTACCACCACACCATTCCCTGAGTACACAACTGGAAATGCTGGTACCACCACACCATTCCCTGAGTACACAACTGGAAATGCTGGTACCACCACACCATTCCCTGAGTACACAACTGGAAATGCTGGTACCACCACAGCATTCCTTACGTACACAACTGGAAATGTTGGTACCACCACAGCATTCCCTATGTACACAACTGGAAATGTTGGTACCACCACAGCATTCCCTATGTACACAACTGGAAATGTTGGTACCACCATAGCATTCACTACACACAAATCTTGTACAAACCTAAATATACTTTTTCCCAGTTTCTAAACTGAAAACGTGGAGTATTTCAAGGACTGTGAGCTGGGACAATGAGTTACCAAAGGCAGGTGCTCACAAGGTGTTAATGTTCTAAGCACAGGTTTTGCTTCTTTTATGAGCCCCACCTCATTGTGATGGGTAGTCCAGAGCTGTGAAGGGGTAACATTTAGTTCTTGCATACCAGCATTTTCTGCATTATGCTCTGATGTTATAAAAGCAAAAAGGCATCTTCACCTGAACAAATAGCATTTGAATATAATCCTAATGATTCATTAGGAGCCTCTAAAAATACACCACCATGTGTACAATTAACAGTACCTCTGTGTTTGCAAGTAAATCTCTAACACATTTAAAGGTAACAAATGTGCTAAACTAAAGGCATGCTGATCTTTCTAACTGACCAACCTGAATAGAAACATGTTTAGTTTCTGGAAAATCTAAAGGATCTCTAGACACACCTAAACCCCAAATCATGTGATTAGAAAGTGGAAGGTGTTGGCGTTTGATATTTGCCTAAGTCATCATAGATCTAGGAGCTCATGTACCAATAAGAAATGGGATAGATGTATGTTGCACTTTAACATTGACAAAAAGACTATCTTGATCAATCGATACTAAAGGGAGGTAACTGTAGTTTCTGCTCATGCCTGTCCTAATGAGTTTGCTATCACACCAATGGCTGCCAAGTAGTGCTCTATACACAAAGATTTTTTTCAGGTTGTTGTGTTTGAGAATTTGGTGAACTCATTTGCTGTCCAGTTAATGAACAATCATTTTGCCATTGCCTAGTTTGAGCACAATTAAAACAAGTGTTTAAATGTGCTGCAGTTTGAAGTGATGGCAGTGAATCAGGGGGATAATTATTTTGCTGATATTGCCCTGGGGTTGCTGAAAGAGTTAGAATATACCTCTTTTGTCACAATTTCTTCCTCCATTTCCACAGCCTTCGGAGTCGATATTGAACAACTAGAGCTGAATACCCACTAACTTTTTATTTTGTTCTTTTTCTGTGTATATCTGTTACATCTTGTGTCTGATTTACAGTTTCATGAAGGCCTAGGCTGACACACCTTCCATAGGCTCTGGATGTGCACAGAAGGCTTCAAATGTGTTTGTCATGTGCTGCAAATACATATCAAGAGATTTGTTCTCTTTCTGCGTGATATCGTCTATTCTTGCCCAGTTAGTGTTAGCAGTAGGGGGCATCATGCTGTGGAAATGGCTCTTAAGCAGTTATTTCTACCAGCTAGAAATGCAGCATGTGTATGTTTCGTAATGTTGTCATCTGTGGTAGATTTGTCCCATATTTTCATAAAAATATCAGGAGGTGTGAAGGTTTTTAACACTGCTCTTAGGTCTTTAATGGTAAGGTCTGCAACTCTATGTGTCCTCCTAAGATGTTACCATATTTTACTGATTGTGTTCTGAAGATCTACTGCAGTCCATGGCTGTAACTCTTAAAGTAGGTCCAGCCTCGCTGTGGAGTTTGGTGCTTCTTGTGGGGAGTACATCTGTGTGGAGGGTGTATCAGAATCAGCTGAAGAGTCAGAATCTGTTTCTTCTCCTGCAGTTTGTTTTGCCAGGGATACCCACTGATATTCTTTCCCATCAATAACAATCGGAAATTAAATAATAATGTATTTAATCTTACTCAAAGTACTATTTTTTGGTGACAACCTCTTAAGAAATATTTTCAGTTTTCCCAAATATTTAGCATTTGTTCCATATCTATGTCTGTGATGGAATCTAGTGCTATATCCTGACCTAAAGGGGTGACTAGAAGTGCTGGAATTAACTTGGGCTGTATCTGTGAAGGTCATAGTTGTTTCTGCAGAAGTCACCTATCTGTCCTCTAGGAGAGGCGGAACTATCAGCTTTTTGAGGTATGGGTGAGATATAAGGTGAAGGGGGTGCAGACGGGAAGGGAGGCCAGTCATCATCTAATGATTTTAGCAGTGTGACTGATAATTTCTCCTAGTGTCTTAATGGACACACACACACACCAGGTGAGGGATTTCTTATCTGCACATTTTTTAATGCAATTACTATTCTATTAGCTGCCTGCACTTGTGATTATAATTTAGCTGAATTATATTTTACACTTCTAACTTCAGATTCCTTTTCCTTATTTTTAGATTCTTTATGCCAGTCGTTAAACACTGGCCATCAAGAGGCTAGTACCTTATTACCATTTTGTTTCAGTTTATTTTTTTAGATTTTTCTGAAATTTTCTTATCAACAGTACCCTTTTCCAGAAAGTGTAAAATGCTATAATTTCTTGTGCGCTGATCATTGTACCAAATAATTACAACTGTCTATTGCACATATATTCTACATATACCTGAGCTCCGATTATTATACCAAATAATTACAGCTGTCTATTGCATATGTATTCTATGTATACCTACCTGGAGCCCCATAATCTGGCTCCCTAAAGCCACTCTTACTGACACCCATTATAAACACCCACTCTTATACCAAAGAGCTAGATATGCAAGTACAATAAGAGTCACTCCCATTTCCAGTGAAGGAATCCTCTCGGTTCTTTTTCTTTACATTTGATTAGAACATAGGTTGGTACTAGGCTATCGGCCCTAGGGCATAAACAAACCTAGCCATAACAATTCCCTAGATATTTCTTACCACAGTATTTACTTCTCTGGACCCCTGTCTGGCAGGGTGACTGACGTGATCCCCAGGGTGAATTTCCTATCTCCCATCCAATTGTCAAGGTTCCTTTTGAAGAGGGTCAAGGAGGTGCTCTGCTTGACATGTATGGGCAGTCTATTCCAGAGTATGGGGAGTTTCTGGGTCAGGAACCTATCCCTCCAGCATGTTTTGTTCATTGTGATGACAAAGTTTAGATCCCTGGTGCGTGTGGCTCTGAGGGATTGGAATTTCTTTAAGTGGAGCATGTCCAACAGCTCATGGTTTGACATGGCCTTGTATGTTAAGCAGAGATCGCCTCTGAATAGACGATATACCACAGAGTATAGCTGGTGTTTTTTTAGATGGTCAGCATAGGGCATCTGCTTTAGGCCTGTGATTCTTTTAGTGAGGTATTTCTGCGGCCTTTCCAGCTGTTGCAGATGTCTTCTGAGGTCCATACCAAATGGGGAGTTGTACTCTATAATGGGTCTAATGAGGGTTGAGTACAGTGGGACAATGACCTCTTTTTTTTCTGGATGAAACGCCCTTAGTAATGACATCTGCCACATAAACGGATTTCCTGACAGTTGCAGCGATGTGGTTATCGAAGGTGAGACCACTGTCCACCTGTGTCCCTAAGTCTCTCATCACACTTTCAGTGTTTAGTGTACTGCCACCTATGTGGTAATTCATGGGTAGATGTTTTTTTCCCAAAGGGGATAAGTATACATTTCTTGGCATTAAGCTTGAGCCCATGGCTCTGGCACCAAGCATCTGTTTCTGTAAGGTCCTTTTGTAGAATATCCACATCATTTGGGGATTCAATAATGGCTCCCAGTTTGCAGTCATCTGCGAACTTTGTTAGCCAGAGTCCCTTAGTGTTGGCCTGTACTTCAGAGAAGTAGATGCCAAACAAGAGTGGTCCCCAGACTGAACCCTGAGGTACTCCACTTGTCTGGAGCTGGATTTGGAGTCTGCTACTTTTACAGTCTGGGTTCTGTCAGTAAGCCAGTTGGCAACCCATCGAGTGACATAGGGATTTATGCCTAGCTTAGTAAGTTTATCTATGATTCCAGAGTGGAGGATGGTGTCGAAGGCCTTGGTGAGGTCCAGATAGGCTGTGTGGACCACCTTACCCTCATCCACAGCTCTAGAGACTGATTTGAAGAAGTCAATCAGGTTCAGGAGACAAGATTGGCCCTTCACAAACCCAAACTGGGTGGGGTCCAATGTTTGAAGGTTGCCAATGTCTTTGTTTATAAGTTCCATGATAATGCATTCCATGCCCTTGCAGATCAGGCTCGTCAGACTGATGGGACAGTAGTTTCCGGGATCCAAGGTGGATTCCACCTTGTGGAGTGGGATAACTGTAGCTGTGCACCACTCAGTGGGCATGAAGCCTGATGTGAGGCTATGATTAAACATGACACTTATGTGAGGTGCCAGTTTATTTTGTAGTTCATGTAGTACGCAGCCCGGGATGTCATCTGGTCCCATGGATACTGTAGTCTTAGCTTTGGAGAGTGCGGTTTCTACCTGTGTGGCTGTGATTACTGGAATTTGGCAATCTTTTGGTATTGAGATGGGCCCTTTAGGGGGTGAGAGGGGGGGGTGAAGTTGGCACTAAATCGATCTACCGGGATATTGGCAATATCCTTGGGATCAGTACATTTAATGCCATTCTGTTGTAGCTCAGAGCAGATCTGAGCATAGCCATTTAGATTCTTGACATAACTATAGACTGCCTTGCGGTTGTCTTTGGAATCTTTTGCAATTATATTTTCGTAACTAGCTTTGGAGAATTTTATGAAGGATCTCAGCCTCTTACTGAGGCTGGTAAGGGAGTTTTTGCATCCTGGGAGTTTCCTCCTTCTGTTGTATAGTTTGTTTATGGCAGGGGACCACCAGATTGGCTTCCTTTTTTTGGAGGAGAGCGTCTTGGTTCTGTTTGGGATGGCACGATTCATGCATGAGTGGATGTGCTCATACAGTACCTTAGTGTAAGACTCAGCAGTCAAACTTTCAGTTCCCGTCTGCATGGGTGTCATGAAGTTTGTCACTTCTGACTTGAGTAGCATGAAGTTGGCTTTGGAGAAGTTTTTTATGGAGGTTTCCTTACCGGGGCATGGGGGTTTGATGTGGATGTCAAGGGTGATTTGCTTATGGTCAGACCTGACCAATGAGGGGGTAAACACTGGTGTGGAGCATCTATCTCCCATGTTAGTAATGACCAGGTCTAGGTAATGAACATGTCTCAGTCCTGAGAAGGACAGTCTGTCCTTCTGACAAGGATACTCTGTCCTTGTATATATATTGATTAGACCCCAGAAGCACACAATTATACCTAAAGCGTTAGTATAGGTGACTGCACATCCAAGTACCCAGATGCATACAATTTACCACTCACATTCAGTAAGAACTAGGGAAGAAAGTTTTAGCAAAGGTTACCTGTAGCATGACATTGGTGATCAAGAAGAGGAGGAGGAGTGTGAGGGCAGCACCAGGGATCAAATGGTGGAAGTTGAAAAAGGGTAATTGTGAGGTGGAATTCAGGAAAGAGTTAAGACAGGCACTGGGTGGCAGTGAAGAGTAACCAAATAGCTGGGTAACTAGAGCAGAGCTGGTAAGGGAGTCGGCTAGAAAGGTGCTTGGTATGACATCTGGACAGAGGAAGGATCTCAAGGAGACATGGTGCTGGAATGAGGAAGTACAAGAGAGTATACAGAGAAAGAGGTTGGCAAAGAAGAAGTGGGATTGTCAGAGAGATGAAGAAAGTTGACAGGAGTATAAGGAGATGAGGTGCATGGCAAAGAGAGAGGTGGTGAAGGCTAAGGATAAGGCGTATGAAGAGTTGTATGAAAGGTTGGACACTAAGGAGAGAGAAAAGGGCCTGTACCGATTGGCTAGACAGGGGGACTGAGCTAGGAAAGATGTGCAGCAGGTAAAGGTGATAAAGGATAATGAGGGAAACATACTCACAAGCGTGGAGAGTGTGTTGAGCAGATGGAAAGAGTACTTTGAGGGGTTGATGAATGAAGACAATGAGAGGGAGAGAAGGTTGGATGATGTGCAGATAGTGAATCATGAAGTACAATGGATTAGCAAGGAGGAAGTAAGGATAGCTATGAAGAGAATGAAGAATGGAAAGGCTGTTGGTCCAGATGACATACCTGTGGAAGCATGGAGGTGTTCAGGTGAAATGGCAGTGGAGTTTTTAACCAGATTGTTTAATGAAATTTTGGAAAGTGAGAGGATGCCTGAGGAATGGAAAAAAAGTGTTTTGGTACCAATTTTTAAGAATAAGGGTGATGTGCAGAGTTGTAGTAACTACAGAGGGATTACATTGATCAGTCACGGCTTGAGGTTATGGGAAAGAGTAGTGGAAGCTAGGTTAAGAAGGGAGGTGATGATTAGTGATCAGCAGTATGGTTTCATGCCAGGAAAGAGCATTACAGATGTGATGTTTGCTCTGCGAGTGTTGATGGAGAAGTATAGAAAATGTCATAAGGAGTTGTATTGTGTCTTTGTGGACTTGGAGAAAGCATATGACAGGGTGCTAGAGAGGTGTTGTGGTGGTGTTGTATGAGGAACTGCTGTTTTTCAGTTAAATTTTAAAAACATCAATGATAAATTGATAAAGGTAGAAAATGACGTTATGGCTCGAAAAAAATCTAAGTTAAATAGAGATATTAAGGATTATGAAAAAAATGAAATTTACAGCTGGCCACGTAGGGGACGTCATTTTCATCAGAATACTAAGAGACGCGTAACCGGAAGTGAGGAAGTGTCATCATGTTCTTCGGTCGAGACTGGGGGAAGCCGTAAGAGTGTTTCTTTTGAGAATATCACAACGGAAGGTCTAGATGGAAGTATGGAGAACCGAAGAGGTGAGCAGAGCCATCGGAAGACCTTCTCTAGTGTGCAAACAAGATCCGCGAAGAGCCAGGGTAAGACAAGTCATATTTCAGCTTCGTCAAGTAACTCAAAAAACTAAAGTTAGACTTTCAATGTTCTTCGGAACAACAGACATTTTTGAATGATAATCGCTCTGTTCCTTTTAGTTTAGACTGTGGAATAACTTTGAAAAACCATGATGGGACTGTTATTCAAAATGGTAACGTTCGTTTTTTGAAAAATGGTAGTGCAAAGCATAGCGTTGATGCTGATTTGGAACTGGGGACTGTTGTTCAAAATGTCAATGTTAGTGATGTTAGTTTAACGCACAATAGTAATGTTATTTTTGAACGTTCTTTTGAAAATATTATTGGGACTGTTATTGAAAATGTTGAAAATGTTGCTGTTGATTCGGAATTGGGGACTGTCATTCAAAAAGTTAATGTTAATGATGTGTTAATGCCTAATATTGATGTTGATTCTGAATGTTTTTTTGAATATGTTACTGGGACTGTTAGTGAAGATTTTGAAAATGTTGCAAATGCTGATGGTTTTTTAGTGAATAAGGACTTAAATGTACTGAACCTTTCTGATTTAATTTTATCTGAAGACATGCTTAAGGTTTTGTCAAAAGGTACAAAGTTTATACCCACTAGGTTACCCTCACTGGCAGATATTATGATGGATGTTAAAAGATTTGTCCGTAAATTAAACTTAAGGGTTTATTTTTTTGAGCGAGAAAAACATCTTGAAACTGAAAGCAAAGTTTCTTTGGATGATGTACTATTAAATTTGAGTACATATGATTATGATGAAATGATGTCAAATGGATATGAAGATATTAATAATATATCTGAACCATTTGTAGAAGATAATTTTGGTACAGAGGAAAGTTTTTGGGGGGGGGGGTTATGGGCATATTGATGTCCCTTGTTTTTCAGGTGATAGTAATTTTGCTCATCCCAAGAATTTGCAGGCTATAAATGCTTTTGAGCATGTTGTGTACTCTAAACTTGTACAGGCATATAAGGAATTTTGTGCAAAAGACAAGGTATTCAACTTGAGTAAAGATGAATGGTTGGCCCTAAAAGTGCTGAGAACAAAATTGGACAAAGTTACTATTAAACCAGCTGATAAAGGGAGTAATTGGGTTGTGATGAATATTGAAAAATATGAAAGCATTGTCAACAGTTTGATAATAGAAGATACTTATGTCAAATTGAACAACAACCCTTTGAAACAATATTCTGAAGAGTTAAATGAACTGTTGGAAAAAGGAGAAAGGCTGGGTTTCCTTACTAGTAAGGATGTGAAAAAACTATTGGTTAAGGAGCCCCATCACCCATACATTTATATTATTCCAAAGATTCATAAAAGTATGGTTAATCCACCAGGAAGACCTATCATCTCTGGTATTGGCTCCTATGTAGAAAGGGTTAACATATTTCTGGATTCCCATTTTAAAAAATATCTTCCAAAAGTTTGTTCCCATGTGAGGAATACTTGAGATGTGTGTTTAGCTCTGCGTGGGGTAGAATGGAAGGAGGAATATTATTGGGTTACAGTTGATGTTACATCGTTATATACTAATATCAACATAAGATGGGGTCTGGAGGCAATGCAGAGGATGATGGGTGAGGGACCACGTACTATGTTTTTGTTAAGTTTATTGGAGTTTAGTTTGACGCATAATTATTTTATGTGGAAGAAAGATTTCTTTTTACAGGTAAAAGGGACTGCTATGGGTGCAGCTTTTGCACCCACTTATGCAGTAATATACATGGGAGAGTTTGAGAAAGAATTTATGTTTCAGAATTCTTTTTTTGTGAATAACGTTGTGTTTTACAGAAGTTATATTGATGATTTAATTTTTATTTGTAGGGGTGAGATGTCTCTATTTACACAGTTCATGGAAAACTTGAATCAGAATAATCATGGGTTAAAGTTTGTTGCACAAAGTTCATCACATAGCATCTCCTTTTTGGATGTGGAATTTTATGTGGGGAAAGATAGTTTGATTCAGTATAAACCTTTTAGGAAACCAACAGCGGTTAATAATTTTTTGCACGCAAGTAGTATGCATCCTCCACATTTAATTAAGGCCCTGCCTGAAGGGGAATTTAAGAGGATTTTGAGAAATACATCAGATAAAGGTTTATGGGAAGAGGCATGTGATGGAACCTTTAATAGACTTTTATCTAGAGGATATGAGAGCACTAAACTCTTAGATATAAGGTATAGATTGTGCAGAACTCATACATTAGGGAGGAATAAATACTATAATTGTAATTATTCTGTGACCACATCTACTTTGGAAAAGATATTTTTTGTATCTAGATATTCAGTTTTTTCTAATATAGCTGAAAAAATTATCAGAGAATTGTGGCATGTTGTGTGCAAAGATTTAACAGTTGGTTCCCTTTTCCTGAAGCATATTACCTTTTCTTATAAGAGGCATTCTAATTTAAAGGAAATGTTAAATAGGAAATTAGAACCTTTGGCTAATACAAATGTTGGGATGTATCGTTGTGGTCGTTGTTTGGTTTGTGATAACACCAAAAATATGCATGGGATGAAAATAAATGGAAGGAAATATTTGGCATATGAAAGGTTTGACTGTATGTCCTCAGGTGTAGTGTACATTTTGGGGTGTGGTTGTATCACGCCTGTGTGGTACATTGGTCAAACTACCAGGAAGGTGAAGGTGCATATTTTGGAGCATTTGGGTGACATTAGGAGGGGAAATATGGATAGTCCAGTAGCTACTCATTTTATTAATATGCATAATGGTAACATTGAGGGTTTTGTATTTAGTGCACTTGCTAGACCTCATTTTTGCACAGGAAATTTTAAGACTGCATTGAATAGGTTAGAGCATAGGATGATTATGGGGTACCATACATTATTTCCTGTTGGGATGAATTTAGATAGCGGATGAAATTTGACTTGTGTGTGCTGGAATCTTTGAATCATAATGAAATTTGAGTGTATTTAATTTAATTCATTTTTTCTGAATGTGCATCTTAATGTTATATGCATACATTTGCAAAATGTAAAACAACATTAATTATTTATACTAAATTAGAGTTAATATTTAATATTTTTTTGATAAATTAGATTTTGTATTTAAATTTTCATATATAATAGTATTTGAATGTTAGATGATTTGTCACAGTGTTGATAGGGTTAAATACCTGATGAATTGATTGATTGATTGTTTAATTGATGAGTATATAAAAGAGAATGTGTATATCTGGATGTTTGTTCCATTGAAGGCGAATTGCCGAGGTACCAAGACGGATGAATAAGATGGATTAAAGCTGCTTCTCTTTGTCTCACCTTCTGACTGCTTATTTCTATGGTGTATTTTCTGAGTGTTGTATGAGGAAGTCAGAAGTGGCAGAGAAGTATGTAAGAGTGGTACAGGATATGTATGAGGGCAGTGTAACAGTGATGAAGTGTGCGGTAGGAGTGACAGATGCGTTTAAGGTGGAGGTGGGATTACATCAAGGATCAGCTCTGCACTCTTTCTTATTTCCAATGGTGATGGACAGGTTGACAGATGGGATCAGACAGGAGTCCCCATGGACTATGATGTTTGCAGATGACATTGTGATCTGTAGTGAGAGTAGGGAACAGGTGGAGGAGACCCTGGAGAGGTGGATATGCACTCTAGAGAGGAGAGGAATGAATGTCAGCAGGACTAAGACAGAATATATGTGTGTGAGTGAGAGGGAGGATAGAGGAATGGTGAGGATGCATGGAGTAGAGTTGTCAAAGTGGATGAGTTTAAATACTTGGGATCAGCAGTTCAGAGTAAAGGTGACTATGGAAGAGAGGAGAAGAAGAGAGTACAGGCAGGGTGGAGTGGGTGGAGAAGAGTGTCAGGAGTGATTTGTGACAGATGGATACCAGTAAGAGTGAAAGGGAAGGTCTACAAGACGGTAGTGAGAGCAGCTATGTTATATGGGTTGGAGACAGTTGCATTGACAAAAAGGTAGAGCTGGACATGGCAGAGTTAAAGATGTTAAGATTTCCATTGGGTGTGACGAGGATGGACAGGATTAGAATCAGTATATTAGAGGATCAGCCCAGGTTGGATGGTTTGGAGACAGTGTCAGAGAGGCGAGATTGCATTGGTTTGGACATGTGCTGAGGAGGGATACAGAGTATATTGGGAAAAGAATGCTAAGGATGGAGCTGCCAGGTAATAGGAAAAGAGGAAGGCCTAAGATAAGGTTTATGGATGTGGAGAGAGAGGACATGCAGGTGGTTGGTGTGACAGAGCAGGATGCAGAGGACAGGAAGAAATGGAAACAGTTGATCTGCTGTGGTGACCCCTAATGGGAGCAGCTGAAAGAAGAAGACCTGCAGAGACTTTAGACTCTGATGCACTGGTACACCAGAAACTTGTCTGACAGAAACCCTACTGGAAATTTCTAATACAACAGTGCACAAATGCCTCAGAAATGCAAGTGGACTTGACACAGAGCTGTTAAGTTACCAAGTAACTTTCACACAAGACAGTTGAGCAGAGAATAACAATCTCCTTTATTACACAGAGAAGCACGTACGTTGGAGACTAAGAAATCAAGGTCCTGTCTCCTCGAGCTACAGACTGAGATTTTATACTTTCTTGAATTAAAAATATTATTGTAACAATCGTAGAACAGCCACTGACCAGTTAAAAAATAAACACTACAGCATTAATTTTGCTAAGATCTCTTAACTGCTTCTTTATGACAGCCAGTATTAGGCATGAATTCTGAATTCCATGGTAGAACTTTCTACTCTGAATAAATATTATACTTTTCCAATTCTGTCAGCATTTTCTACTATTAGACAGGAAGCAAATCAACAGATATATATATTGAAGAGCATTCAGGAATCTGACTTGTTATGAAAACAAATTACAAATGAAATACACAGACTAAAATTTTCCCTTCTTCATATTCCTCACTTTTCACAGCTATTTCCTCATTTCTAGGGTCTTGTCCACTATCTGTCTCTCTGCAAACAGCAGGTCAGTTATGCTGCATCCTGATGTGAATCTGAACTGCTCAACTCCCATCTTACTTTCTACTACTCTGCGTATTCATTTATCAGTCACCTTTTTTTAGAACTTTCATAAAGAGTGACAGGAGTTTGATACCTCTGTACTGCCTACAGTTGTGAATGTCCCCTCTGTTCTTGTACACTGGCATGAGTATGCTTATTCTCCAGTCATCTGGGATACGCCTTTCTCTCCAATCTGCTACGAGTACCCTTAGCAGCCATTTCTCCCCATCTCATTCAACATCTTGATCATGTCTGCTGTCACCTGATTGTGGCAAATAGTGGCTTATGCTGTGTGAAAACAGTTTCACTGGGGATGACTTTGCATTCACCCAGTGTTGTTTTTAATTAGCTTATTTGCTAATTAATTAGAATTAGCAGCCCATTTTTGCTATTTAATAATTACAATTAACTGACATATCTAATTAATTAGAATTAACAAACATTGAAACCTAATTAGCTTAATTAGATTTTTTAATTAGCAGCTTACTGCAAACTGTCTTATCTTGAAACCTGACAATCCAAGTGTTCAACTTGAAAACATTGTAGTTAATGTCAAATCCTAAAAGTTAAACAGTATCTCCAAGGACATGTTTAGCGAAATAATCAACTGCACAGTAAAACATATTTAAAACCATAAGATAGTAAAATCATCAAATAGTAATGTTTATCAACTGGTCTCTGTTACACTTGGCAATGACAAGCAACTCCAGTGATGTATCACTAAATCTATTTCTCCTAGCTGAAGCAATGTAGCCAGCAGCACTGAAAACCTGTTCAACATTTACTGAATTTGCAGGTATACAGTGTTGCTTAAGAAGTAACTTGTATAAGACTGGAAATGATTCTTGGCATGCATTGTCACTCCAGTAGACTGGCAGCTCCAAGCTGCTGCATGGTGATGACAAATACAACCCCAGTTCTGATTCAGCGCTGTTTGTTGGTGTGCTGTTATTTTCCAGCATGTACAAAAACAATGTCCGGCTGTGAAGATGATGGTTATTGCTGTGGTATTGGTGCACGGGCGACTTCTCCTCCTGCAGGTAGTCGATGTTTATATGAATGACTTAGTATTTGCATCTCAGTCAATAATGCCTGTCATGCTACATTGGTGTCACCTGGATCTGTTGTCCACCTCGGTTTGAATCGTGGATCCACAGCAACGTGCTTGGTGAAACAGATAATCACATCTGTTGCTCAACTATGGCAAGAGACCAGACTTGATTGATGTACAATGCTGTAGTTCAATCTTCTCTCTGTGTTTCTTCAAGCCAACTATTGTTAGTAGAATCTGACTGCTCATCACAACTTCAGATTGCAGGCAAACAGTAGTCACTTCAAATGGACTCGAGCTACTCCATTTCTTGCAGTACAGCAAAGTCATTTGGTATGAGAGTACTTCTGGATGGTAGAATACTGCAAACTCACTGAAGGGTTCCTTTATGTTGTGGTTTGATCTTAACAATTGCCAAAATCATTGATAGTTTACTGTTCTATCGTGAACTGTTTGAAGATGGAATTCAGATTGATGCTTCTGACTACAACTCTATTGCTCGGCATAACTTATGAAGAGCTGATACGAAACCATCACATTTAGCCAAGACATTGTTTATCTTTGATGAGGCTTCAGCAATTCTGGAGTTAACTACCAGCTGCAAAGTGTGTGCCATGCACACACAGCTCACAGATACTGGACTACTACCATCTTCTTCAAGTAGTTCCCAATCAACTGAAACATGTTCCACCTCATCTCCTCAGTCATATTTATCACCTTCCTCCTCTTCATCTGCACCTATCACATCAGAAGGCTTCAGGAATGCCTTCACCATGTTGGCGGCATTATCTGTGACTATTCTGACAACTGTCATCCATCTTGTGAATTGTTTCATAACAGACTTGTAAATTACGGAAATGTTTTCTGCCATATGTGAGCCCATAAACCTCTTCATGCTCAGCAGTTGGGTTTCCATCTTTTGATTATGTATGAATGACAGGCTTACTCTGAAGTAGTCATGCGTATGCCAGCTGGACCATATATCAGCTTGGGCACAGCAATACTGAGAATTGTTCATCTCAATTGTTTTCATCACCTGTCTGCACTGATTGTGAACTTGCATGGTAAACTTTGCTCTGGTTGGAATATGATACGATGGTTGTACAACACTCATTAGAAAACAAAATCCTTTTTTGACCAGACTCAATGGTAGCATATCTAGCTCAACGAATTTGATGACAGCATCAACTGATGCTCAAAATGCTTTGTGACACTAGACGAAAATATTTAGTCAGCGAACAAATGCCAGCCAGGTCCTGTTGGGGGGTCTTCCTTTTCATGTTTCTTTCTGCCTCATAAGTGCTGTAATTGCCAGGATTTCACAGCCTTGAGTGACTTACAAAATGAAGTCACCCTTGTTGGCTAACACTCGCCAGTAATTCTTTTCTTGCAGGCCTTACACATTTCAGAAATTCGTGTTTTATTATCGTTTATAACATTAAGTTTGAAATCAGTGAAAAAAAAGTTGCAACATTATCCGGTATTTGTTGAACAAAGTCTGCCATGTTACAATCAGACTAAACAGTAAACAGGAACCAGAAGACAGAATTTATGCGCGATGTAATTAACTAGGTAAAGTGTGGTTTGGAACTGAAACTGGAATGGGTTGCTGCTGAGGTAAGACGGTAAGTTAATACACTGTTAGATTACTACATTTCAGTCACTGGTAAATGCATAACAGAAACTTGTTATGCAATTTTATTTTGATTGTGAAATATATCTAATTAAGCTTCTAATTAAGACATTTTAATTAAAACTAGTTCAAAACACCTAATTAATTAGAATTAGCATTAGATACTTATTCTAATTAATTAGAATTAGAATTACATTTTCTAATTAGTTAATTAATTATAATTAGCTAATTAATTAGACAACACTGCAACCACTGATTCTACCTCTTTCCTTACTAGTAAAATGAAAAAAAGGCTTCCACCACAACGAAAAGTTCACCGAGAAATTCTGTTAAAATGTAGGCTTTAATAAAACAAAGAAATAAAAAGCACAAATTGTGCTGTTCAAGTTGCAGGTCAATCAGGATAAGCACTTTCAGTTAAAAAACCTTCTTCAGATCCTAGTGTGTAGACCCGACTTACTGCTGTTAAATAAAGATCCTTAATTGCTCAACCAATCACATACAGCAATCAGATGCACGCCTTCCTTAAGCCTCCATTTCATTTCTTAATTAGGCTTCTCTCTTTCAAAATAGGTTTAATTGGAACTACTTTGTTGAGCCCTGGAAATAAATTAGCTCTGAGTTTCTTGATCCATTTGCTTTCTTCCTTTTCAGTTTTGTTGACAATGTCTCCTCCACGGAGGTTAGTAGTCACAGTTGAGATAACCATAAAGCTAAATGAATGCCCTGGATTTTCATACACTTGTCCATATAGGGCATTGGTTACCACTTTATTCTTGATGTCTAACAGATGGCGAAGTATCCGTTCCTTAAACTTTCTATTGGTCTTTCCTACATAATAGGCTTGGCACAAATTACAAGTGCCAACGTATATAACATTCTTGGTGTTGCAGTTAGCAAAACCAGAGAACTTATAGCATTTGTTAGTTACCAGATGAACAAAACTGTTGGAACATTTAATGTGGCTGCAAGCTTTGCAAAAGCCACATTTCCAAGTTCCTAACCTATTTCTTCCTTCTGTACTCTGCTTGTTAGGTATTCCATCATAGTTGCACAATAAATCCTTTAAGTTCTTCTTGTTTTTATAACCAAACTTAGGTGTTTCCCCTACAATTCTCTTAATTTTATTGTCAGCAGTTAAGACTGGCTCAACAGAGTAGTTCCTATTAAACCTATTTTGAAAGAGAGAAGCCTAATTAAGAAATGAAATGGAGGCTTAAGGAAGGTGTGCATCTGATTGCTGTATGTGATTGGTTGAGCAATTAAGGATCTTTATTTAACAGCAGTAAGTCAGGTCTACACACTTGGATCTGAAGAAGGTTTGTTAACTGAAAGCGCTTATCCTGTTTGACCTGCAACCTGAATAGCACAATTTGTGCTTTTTATTTCTTCGCTTTATTAAAGCCTACATTTTAACAGAATTTCTCAGTGAACTTTTCGTTGTGGTGGAAGCCTTTTTTTCATTTTACTATTTTTGCCTATTAAGGCTTCTTCTGGAGGTGGTTTTTGGTTTGGTTGTTTGTGCTTGCTTTTTTACCTTAACACCTCACACAGTCGTTATTTGTTACTGCTTTGGTGTCAACACTGTATTTTGTGATGAAAATGGTCGGAAAACTAATACTACTTTTAATGCAGGTATGCACAATCCTTTATTTGATATCAGTATAAAGACTGGTGTGAATCAGGAACTGATTACAGACTGTAATGAAGAATTTGATAACATCTTTAGAGACGTTGAGAATGCAGCCTATAAGCTCAAGAGGCTGCAATGGCAGCGATTTCACATGGAAGCGTGTCGACATCACAATGTGATACCGAGGGGATTGAGAATTAGGTGTATGCCCAGCTATAGGAACACCTACCCCGATCTCCTGGCCAAATGGCAGGAGATTAACATAGAGACAAGCTTCCGATACATGCAGCTGCTAATAGACTACTTTAAGCCAGATGAAGATGAGGTTTCTGCTCTTACTGAATGTAAGCAAAAGCAAATGGAAACTATGAGATTACCTGATAGCTGCTTGTTTAAGCTAGCAACCCTGCAAGATAAATTGGAAACCTATGAGAACAAATTGAAAAATATAAAAATTAACAAACTAAAGAGAGATTATTTTGATTTTACTAACGGTCACCTGTTTGAGTGGCCAAGGGATAAGAGAGCACCAGATAGAAAAGAACGCTCTGACAACATGGGAAATGTACCTGTGACACGCAGGATTGTTTCTAGTGTGAATGTACATGCTGAAGTACATAGTAATATGCACACTAATGGGCAACATCCTGAATTAGCCTCTCGCAATACTCCTAACAATAGGACTAATGGTAGTATAGTTAACAATGACTCTGGTATGCTCGAGGTCATTACATCGCTAACAGAAAATGATAATGCAGCGAATGTTGACACTGCGTCAGCAGGAAGCATTCAGCCTTCAAGTAAAATAGTTCTGAGCATGATACCAAAGAAGTGATCTGTCCATGCACCTTTGTTACAGCAACTCCCTTTTTTATTAACACAGAAAAATGTCAGGAGATCCGGATCAGAAAGCAGAGAGAGGAAAAAGAGAAAGGTAACTTAGGAACCTCAATGAGCTTAGATGAATCGATTTCATTGGTAATTAATATATCCAATTATGGGCTGACAGCTACCCAAAAGAGTGTTCTGCAAAGAGGCTTGAGCTTCATACCCTCAATACGTTCTGACCTGAGTGAGTTAGCGACAGACTTAAGGTGCTTTGGTAGGAACGTTACGTTGAAGTGTCTTTTTGACAATGACAATACTGGTACAAACTAAACATCGTCTGTGTTGAAAAAAAACAAGTTCCTTTGTCCCCAGCAATCATCCCACTGTGGAGATGTTCTTACGGTTATGTGAGAATGAGGTGTTTGAACGGAGGTCAAAAGGAAAAAATAAACACTATTACAATTTAACACAGGATGAGTTTCAGGCATTAAAAGAATAGCAAACAATGAAAGAAGTTATTTTCAGGCCAGCTGACAAAGGAGGAGCTTTAATAGTGATGAATTCAGCACTGTATGCCCAGAAAATGCAGGATATGTTAAGCCATAGTGATACAGACCACAACATCGAGAAGTATCAAGTAGACAGACTGATGTCCTCAGTACAGAATGTCCTGTATGACAAATTAATGTTAAGCCACAGTGACACAGACCACAACATCGAGAAGTATCAAGTAGACAGACTGATGTCCTCAGTACAGAATGTCCTGTATGACAAATTAATGTTAAGCCACAGTGACACAGACCACAACATCGAGAAGTATCAAGTAGACAGACTGATGTCCTCAGTACAGAATGTCCTGTATGACAAATTAATGTTAAGCCATAGTGACACAGACCACAACATCGAGAAGTATCAAGTAGACAGACTGATGTCCTCAGTACAGAATGTCCTGCATGACAAATTAATGTTAAGCCACAGTGACACAGACCACAACACCAAGAAGTATCAAGTAGACAGACTGATGTACTCAGTACAGAATGTCCTGCATGACAAATTAATGTTAAGCCATAGTGACACAGACCACAACACCGAGAAGTATCAAGTAGACAGACTGATGTCCTCAGTACAGAATGTCCTGTATGACAAATTAATGTTAAGCCACAGTGACACAGACCACAACACCGAGAAGTATCAAGCAGACAGACTGATGTCCTCAGTACAGAATGTCCTGCATGACAAATTAATGTTAAGCCACAGTGACACAGACCACAACATCGAGAAGTATCAAGTAGACAGACTGATGTCCTCAGTACAGAATGTCCTGTACGACAAATTAATGTTAAGCCACAGTGACACATACCACAACATCGAGAAGTATCAAGTAGACAGACTGATGTCCTCAGTACAGAATGTCCTGTATGACAAATTAATGTTAAGCCACAGTGACACAGACCACAACACCGAGAAGTATCAAGCAGACAGACTGATGTCCGCAGTACAGAATGTCCTGCATGACAAATTAATGTTAAGCCACAGTGACACAGACCACAACATCGAGAAGTATCAAGTAGACAGACTGATGTCCTCAGTACAGAATGTCCTGTATGACAAATTAATGTTAAGCCACAGTGACACAGACCACAACACCGAGAAGTATCAAGCAGACAGACTGATGTCCTCAGTACAGAATGTCCTGCATGACAAATTAATGTTAAGCCATAGTGACACAGACCACAACACCGAGAAGTATAAAGTAGACAGACTGATGTCCTCAGTACAGAATGTCCTGTATGACAAATTAATGTTAAGCCACAGAGACACAGACCACAACATCGAGAAGTATCAAGTAGACAGACTGATGTCCTCAGTACAGAATGTCCTGTATGACAAATTAATGTTAAGCCACAGTGACACAGACCACAACATCGAGAAGTATCAAGTAGACAGACTGATGTCCTCAGTACAGAATGTCCTGTATGACAAATTAATGTTAAGCCATAGTGACACAGACCACAACATCGAGAAGTATCAAGCAGACAGACTGATGTCCTCAGTATAGAATGTCCTGTATGACAAATTAATGTTAAGCCATAGTGACACAGACCACAACATCGAGAAGTATCAAGTAGACAGACTGATGTCCTCAGTACAGAATGTCCTGCATGACAAATTAATGTTAAGCCATAGTGACACAGACCACAACACCGAGAAGTATCAAGTAGACAGACTGATGTCCTCAGTACAGAATGTCCTGTATGACAAATTAATGTTAAGCCATAGTGACACGTACCACAACACCGAGAAGTATCAAGTAGACAGACTGATGTCCTCAGTACAGAATGTCCTGCATGACAAATTAATGTTAAGCCATAGTGACACAGACCACAACATCGAGAAGTATCAAGTAGACAGACTGATGTCCTCAGTACAGAATGTCCTGTATGACAAATTAATGTTAAGCCACAGTGACACAGACCACAACACCGAGAAGTATCAAGCAGATAGACTGATGTCCTCAGTACAGAATGTCCTGCATGACAAATTAATGTTAAGCCATAGTGACACAGACCACAACATCGAGAAGTATCAAGTAGACAGACTGATGTCCTCAGTACAGAATGTCCTGTATGACAAATTAATGTTAAGCCACAGTGACACAGACCACAACACCGAGAAGTATCAAGTAGACAGACTGATGTCCTCAGTACAGAATGTCCTGTATGACAAATTAATGTTAAGCCACAGTGACACAGACTACAACATCGAGAAGTATCAAGTAGACAGACTGATGTCCTCAGTACAGAATGTCCTGTATGACAAATTAATGTTAAGCCACAGTGACACAGACCACAACACCGAGAAGTATCAAGCAGATAGACTGATGTCCTCAGTACAGAATGTCCTGCATGACAAATTAATGTTAAGCCATAGTGACACAGACCACAACATCGAGAAGTATCAAGTAGACAGACTGATGTCCTCAGTACAGAATGTCCTGTATGACAAATTAATGTTAAGCCACAGTGACACAGACCACAACACCGAGAAGTATCAAGCAGACAGACTGATGTCCTCAGTACAGAATGTCCTGTATGACAAATTAATGACTAGAGCAATTGATAAAAATCTATAGGACTTTCTTGAAATGGTATATCCAACTATACCTGTTATCAAAGGGTTGCCTAAGATTCATAAGAACAGTGTTGACCCCCCCCTCTGAGACCAATAGTTTCGGGGAGAGGATGGGTCACTGAGTCCATTTCAATCTATGTGGAAACTGAACTCAAGAAGTTGTTGCCTTTCGCACATACTGTCTTGAGAGACACTGGTCAGCTGCTGGAGAGACTGTATGGAAGAATGGAGCAAGAAAGCTCCATAGACAACCTCATTTTGGTGACGATGGACGTCAACAATTTATTCACTTGCATACCCAACAATCTAGGAATAGAAGCAGTAAGGGACTTTGCCTCTCATTTTGAAGTAAACATGGATGTGAACCTAGTATGCAGCTTCCTGGAACTGGTCCTGGAGAGCAATGTGTTCCTCTATGGTGAGAGCTACTATTGGCAGAAATGGGGGGTAGCCATGGGCACCCCCTGTCCAAACAGCTATGCCAATATAGTCCTAGCTGAATGGGAAAGGCAATGGAAAATGGATATGAAAAATGAATGGAAGGAATGCATCATCTTTTACAATAGATTTGTGGATGATGTTATATTCCTATGGAAGGGCAGTATCCAACGCCTAAATGATTTTGTCAACTATTTAACAAGTACGACTAGCTTTCTAAGATTCAAAGTGAAAACATCAGCAAATGAGATTGAGTTCTTAGACGTGAGAATTTCAATGAATAAAAGCAAAGGAATCGGCACCACTATATTCAGGAAACCAAACTGGAGGAACCATATGCTATACTACAATAGCATGCACCCGAGACATGTTTTTCAGAATATTGTTGAAAACCAAGTGACCAGGATATCCAAGCTCTGTACTGACGATGATGATTTTCTGCAGGAACAAGACAAACTATTACAGAATTTTGCTTCAAGAGGCTATAATGAAAACAATTAGTCATGAGTAAAGGCAAAGTAATGTCCATTCGATACAACAAAGGGCAACCGTACTACTCGAAACGGAAGCAGAGTGATGTGAAGAAAGGTGGGAACAGCAACAGTCTCAGATGCATGATGACCTACAGCACTGACTCCTTTGATGTCCGTGAAACCATCAAGAAATTTTGGCCAGTCTTAACTGCTGACAATAAAATTAAGAGAATTGTAGGGGAAACACCTAAGTTTGGTTATAAAAACAAGAAGAACTTAAAGGATTTATTGTGCAACTATGATGGAATACCTAACAAGCAGAGTACAGAAGGAAGAAATAGGTTAGGAACTTGGAAATGTGGCTTTTGCAAAGCTTGCAGCCACATTAAATGTTCCAACAGTTTTGTTCATCCTGTAACTAACAAATGCTATAAGTACTCTGGTTTTGCTAACTGCAACACCAAGAATGTTATATACGTTGGCACTTGTAATTTGTGCCATGCCTATTATGTAGGAAAGACCAATAGAAAGTTTAAGGAACGGATACTTCGCCATCTGTTAGACATCAAGAATAAAGTGGTAACCAATGCCCTATATGGACATGTGTATGAAAATCCAGGGCATTCATTTAGCTTTATGGTTATCTCAAATGTGACTACTAACCTCCGTGGAGGAGACATTGTCAACAAAACTGAAAAGGAAGAAAGCAAATGGATCATGAACCTCAGAGCTAATTTATTTCCAGGGCTCAACAGAGTAGTTCCAATTAAACCTATTTTGAAAGAGAGAAGCCTAATTAAGAAATGAAATGGAGGCTTAAGGAAGGCGTGCATCTGATTGCTGTATGTGATTGGTTGAGCAATTAAGGATCTTTATTTAACAGCAGTAAGTCAGGTCTACACACTAGGATCTGAAGAAGGTTTTTTAACTGAAAGCGCTTATCCTGTTTGACCTGCAACCTGAATAGCACAATTTTTGCTTTTTATTTCTTCGTTTTATAAAAGCCTACATTTTAACAGAATTTCTCAGTGAACTTTTCATTGTGGTGGAAGCCTTTTTTTCATTTTACTATTTTTGCCTATTAAGGCTTCCTCTGGAGGTGGTTTTTGGTTTGGTTGTTTGTCTTTCCTTACTAGGAGGAAGTCTACCTGAGTTTCATGTTGGCCACTCTTGAATATGATCTTGTGACCATCTCTCTCTCTCTTGCTGAACCATGTGTTAACCATCATTAAGAATTTTACCAGACAGAAGTCTAGAATGGCCTGTCCTACTTTATTCCTGTTGTTCTACCTATGTGGAACCCGGAAGTCCTCTTACCCTGTTCTGTCTGCTCAATATGTGAATTCAGGTCTCCTATTGTCATCACCAGCTCATGTTGTCCTGCAACTGCTGTGTGAATGCACTCTTTTCTCTGCTATCACAACCCTGCTGTGGGGCATAGGCTGAGATTATGAATACTGCCCTATCATTACACTGGAGTCTGATTGCCATGAGTCTGTCATTAATTCTGATGATGTCCATCATTGTCTTTTGATGCCCCTCCCACTACCCAATTGCCACAACATTTCTAGTTTGTCCTCCTCGTGATTAGAAAATTCTGCATCCAAAGTCAAGTGGCTTTGCTGCACTGTCCTTTCATCTTGGCTCCTGGATACATAGGATGTCCAGCCTTCTCCATACCATCATGTCATCCTCTTCCAAGCTGCACCCTATCAGTAAACTTACACTGACTGTAGCAATTTATAGTTCATGTTTGGCAGGTTGTTTGGTTTTACATCCAACTTTCACTCAACAGAGCCATCCTAGGTAACCTAAACTTGGCAACTGGCTACTGGCTTGCTAGTAGTTTACTGACCCAGGCCTGCTGGGCTTTTGTGGGCACTTACTGGTTAACAGAGGCATATACACCTCTCTCATGATTAGCATGGGTTCCTGACATAAGTCATAATAGGCTGGGCCCTCAATCCAGTTATTACCAGCAAATGTCCATTTGGTGACATAAGGTGGTTCATTCGTAGGTTGGAGTAGGCCAGGACCTCAACCCACTTATCACTGGCAAATACCCACGCCCATTTTTGGCAACATTAGTCAACATGACCAAATCACCTAGACACAATTTTGAAATTCATTAATTAAGTTACAATTAAGGAAATTTATAACACAGTAAATATTTTGTGTTTCACACTGTATAATTGTATGTCACTTAAAATGTATTTTTTTTGTGAAACTGAATGTACAATCTGAGCCCGGGTCATGGCTGAAAAATGTCAATAGACAAACCCACTTACCTGGTTATCAAATCTTAAATAAATTGAACTACATATTATCTTGGAAAGTAAATGGCCTTACAGCTATAGACAAAAAGCAGACAGTACTGAATTATATTAAGACATGTAGACTGTGTTATTCCCTTTAGTTTTATGCACAGGGTAGGCATAAATTTATCAACTGAAGAAGAAGTTGTGGATAGTAATTAATAGAGCTGAAGGATTTTATTTGGGTGGAGAACAGGACAAGAATCAAGTGAGATAGAAAAAAAAACACTGTAGCAAAAGAGGACAAGTCAACCAGAACTAAGAGTAAAACACATTTAATAAACACTTTCGTCAATAAGACTTCTTCAGAAGCAATATGCCCACCCCTTAAATCATTAAGAACATGTAACATCAAAAATAGAGTAGAGAGAAGGGAGACTTTATGGCAGCTAAGGTGGGGGCTGACAGTCCACCAGGTCTGAACGATATGATTAATATAAAGTGTTTTTTAGTGGACCAGAAATTGGTCCTGTAGAATTGTGGTTTTGTTTTCACTTTACTAGAAAGACTCACCCAGACTCTGCTACATTTTGCTGTGAGGGAACGGTTAGTTTGTTTTTTATTTGTTGTATTACTTTATTGCCTTTTTCTATTTTGAATACTATGATCTGTTTTATTTACCTTGTGTTTTACTTGTATTCTGCTTTTACCTGCATATTAAAACTTGAAAAGAGACCACAGCTCTGTCTCTTGTGAGTCAGGCAGAAATTAGTACAGGTCAATAGAACAGGTCAGTTAAAGTTAATCATCTGCGAACTGAGGGGTGGAGCTAGGAGATAAACCTTCTATTTAAGGGGTAAAATAAAACATTTCAGAGCTTTACTAGAAAGGCACACCCAGACTCGGCTACACTTTGCTCTAAGGGAAAGGTTAGTTTGCTTTTTATTTGTTCTATTACTTTAATGCCCTTTTATATTTTAAATGCTATAATTTGTTTTATTTTCCTTGTGTTTTACTTGTATTCTGCTTTTAACTGCATATTAAAACTTGAAATGAGACCACAGCGATGTGTCTTGAGTCAGGCAGAATTTTTTCCCTACCCTCCCACCCAGTTACTGTAGTGTTCCTAAAACCACTGTCTTTCTAGTTGCCTTCCCCTTATGTTAATTTGACCATATATCTCATTTCCTCTCTGTTTTTACTGGCTTGTGTGAGTAAGCACAAAATTATCATTTTGTGAAATCACTCCCCTTCAACTACTTAAATTTATTGGCCATCCTACTGTATTCCATAGTACCAGAATACAAAAGTGACCACCCCCCTTTCAATCTATCTTGCTGTTTAAAAATAGTGACTCTCCATTAAAACTTAACTTTTTAGACAGGTAAAACTTAAGTTACATACTTTCACATCTAACTCCTCTAGTGCACACTGCAGTGTTTAGGATAAACCATTTTTTTCATTGTACCTTTAAGCATCCGTCTGACTAGCACTTGCTTTAAAACCTGCTGGAAAGCACTAGGAAGTCTTAAACTGATACAAGCACTCAACTCTCCTTGTTAAGGAGAAATTGATCATAGGCACTAAATAGCCTATAATTGCAAAGTGCCTTACTAAAGTAACGGAAAACAGCTCTTGTACTTTACAAAAAAGAAAAGCACCAAACCAGGCATGTCCAAGAGTCAGCTTCCGGTGATTTATCCTATCCAGCTGGTGAATCTGGGCATACTGGGGCAATGCAGCAATTGCCTCATGTACACAGACAACCCTCTCCTCCTACCACCCAACACTACAACCTGCAAGAGATGCACTTAGATAACCAAACTGGAAGCAAAGCTCTCTACACCCAAGATTGTGCTAGACAGTCAAGAGGAGAAAGTTAACACCCGCACTACACCTCAAGCAGCACATAGCCCTTCTATACCCACACCACCAACACCCACACATAGCAACACTAAACCCACATATGTGGAGGCCCTTAACATTAACCTGCCCAACCAACAAGGACCTCCAAAGCTGAAACACAAACACCAATCACAACCAAAGTGGCACACAGCTCACAACACCAGTGTGCCACCCAACAACAGGCCCTAAGGCAAGACAACGTACCCAACACTTTAGTCATAGGTGACTATAGTCAGGCACACTGATGTCCCACTCACCAGGCTGAACAAGGAGAAAATGACAGTCAGCTGCCTGTCGGGTGCCAGGATCCGCCACATAATGCATGCACTCAAGTCACTCCACAACAACTACAAATATGACTCTGTCATTGCCCATGTTGGAGTGAATGACTTGAGATGTACCTCCCTGGACTACATGAAAAGAGACATGGAAGAGCTCTCGGATCATGTGGCCCAGGCAGGTATGACCCTAGCCCTGAGTATCATCCTGCCTTTGCCCAGAATGATATTTCACAGTATAAGTAGTGGTTCAGGACATTGTCCTGCATGTGGTAGCTATTTGCTCAGTGTGTTTTTTATAATCTTTATAATATATATTTACCATCTCAAAAGTGCTTACTCCTCTCTGTACTCTTCTTTTCTAGACATAACACCACTCTTAAGTATTCAACTGCGGTACCACCTTTAACATTCTTATAAGAGAAGCGCAGTCCAGGTCTGAACTGTCTGCAAACAGCTACAGTTAACTTTGAGTATGTGTCTACCTGTTTGAGCCAATCTTCATTTTCCCCTGGAGAGCACTGTGCTTTGGCTGTAAGCAGCCCCCCCCAGCACCACCACCACCACACACACACACATTTTCCACTTTCTCTTATTCCCTTCTGTTAGCAAATAGTATCCATAACTGATCAATACTGTGTGTTTGTTAATTTAAACTATGACCACAGTAGCCTACTGATACAAGGTTATCCTGTTTTTCCACCTGAGAAATTAAGAAAAGACTTACAGTTTCAGAGCAGTCCTTGGTCAATTTTGATTGTTTCCAGCCCCTCATACAAGACCCTAACAGGGTCTCTACCCGCTTCGCTCCCCACCCTGCCCCCTATTTCCTCCCGCCCCCAGTGGTCCCACCTTTATTGCACTCATACCCCTCCCATCTTTCCAGTAGCCAACCACAGCGCTAACCCAACACTACCTCCTCCATATTCCCTCTACTTTCACACCTCCTCAACTGACATGTACAAGCATACCTTTCCTTTGCTCACTGCATGCACTCTCCTTGCATATCTTACATCCTACCAAAGCTCCATCATTCCCCCACTTAACCACTACCACTGTACTACTACTCACACCACCACTCATGTCTCACCCACACTCAACTCCCCTCCCACCAGCTCAAGAACCATCCCTATGCACCCCCCACATATTCTACCAACTATATTACTCAAACGTAAAGCATCCCTACAACTTAACATAGTAACCATCCCACCATACCTATTACCCACAGAGCACAATCATAAAGTTTCCGTTATAAACAAACACATTCAAAAACTGAGAAAACTAATAATCTCATGCATATCAAAACTAGCCCTAAGTGGAGACATCCACCCCAACCCTGGCCCTACCATCTCCAACCCTCATAATCAGACTAGAAACCACAACTTCTCCCATATTACAGCCAATAGAAAGCCAAGTGACTTCCTTCTACTAAGCCTAAATATTAGAAGTATATCCAACAAAGTCCATGAACTCCATGCCACCATTGACTTATACTCCCCAGATATTGTCATCCTGACAGAAACCTGGCTAAAACCTCACATTACCAGTGAGCAAATACTCCCTACAGGTTACGGCATACTAAGAGTAGACCGGCTAAACAAAAAAGGAGGTGGTGTAGCTATAATATTTAAACAGCATCTAAACATCCAGATCTTACAATCATCAGCTCCACAAATAGGCGATGAAGAAATAATATATACCAACCTCAAAATTAACCAAAACAAAACCATCAACATAATTGGATGCTACTTCCCACCTGGCCAAAACATCCCTCCACTAGAAAACCTCCTCAGCTGGTCTTCCCACCATCTCCCCCAAGAAACTATCATCTTAGGTGATTTCAATATTGACTGGCAATCCTGTTCTGGCAACAATCCAACCCATCATGTACACCTTCATGGCTTCACCCAACTAATCCAGTCACCAACAAGGATAAATAAAAACTCCAGCAGGCACACTACCCTGGATTAGATACTAGTCAGTAAGAACCCCCAGTCATATATAACAGGCTGCTTATCAGATAGCCTCAGTGATCACTCCCCAACATTCCTACTCAAAAAATACCTGTACCAAGCAAAACCTGTCATCTATCGTCAAATACGTAAAAAAATAAACTTTAACCCACTCACATTCATCTCATCCCTCAAAGAATGTAACTGGCATGCTCTAAAGTACCTCAGTCTAGATGACGCAGTTGAATTTTTTAATACTACCTTCCTGAACATCCTTAATTACCATGCCCCCATAAGATTTTCCAGAACCAAAGCACAACCCTCCCCATGGCTACAGAAAACCACTAAGTCAGAAATGAAAAACAGGGATAAAGCCTGGGAGCACTGGCACAAAACCAAAACCCCCGCAGCTAGACAAACATTCCTAGAACTACGCAATAGAGTCAAAAAGCTAATAAAACAGGACAAATTCCAATACTACCAGTCTGCCCTAGACTCCTCACAACACAGTCCCAAACAATTCTGGTCCTCCATAAGCTCCATCCTCTACCCAGGTAAAGTCAGTACCCCTCCTCCTAACATCCCTCACTCCTCAGAAAATATTGCTACCTCATTCAACACACACTTCACCCAAACCATACTATCACTAGCTAAACAACAAAACCCCCCTCCCCTCCAACCCACACCTTCAACTAGTAATCTCCCCACTGCCTTCTCTTTTTCTCCTGTACCTGCCTCCAACATAAAAAAACTCTTAACTAAACTTAAACCCACCAAATTAGCAGCAGACAACCTCCCAAGTGAATACCTACAAATCGCAGCTGATGCTCTGGCCTACCCAGTATCCATCTTGATTAACCGATCTCTGTCAAAAAGTTACGTTCCCACATTGTGGAAAGTCTCACATATAATTCCCCCCCACAAAGGCGGACCCTCTGCAGAACTAACCAATTACCACCCCATAGCTATTCTCTCTCCACTCTCCAAAATACTAGAGAGATGCATACACTCTCAGGTCTCAAACTACCTCCTTACTAACAACCTCCTTTCCAGTACTCAGCATGGTTTCCGACCAAACCATAGCACCACCACTGCCTTACTCTCCTTTACTAACACTATCCTTCAGCATAAAAACAATGGCTATCTCTCCTCTGCTACTTTCCTAGACCTGTCTAAAGCATTTGACATGGTCCCACACAAACAACTTATCTCTGTCCTCAATAACCTATCCTTCTCACAATCAGTCACCAACTGGTTTCAGAGTTACCTGTCTGACCGCCAACAATCCGTTGTATGGCAGAATGACATATCTCCCCAACTACCTGTCTCCATAGGGGTTCCCCAAGGATCCATCCTTGGACCCCTACTTTTCTCTGTTTACACCAATAATCTAGTCTCTGCCACCAAACATGACACACTCATCCAATACGCTGATGACTCAACCATCATCTGCTCAGCCCAGTCCCTACCCAAACTGCAAAAAGTCACACAAGAAGCCTTTTCCTCTGTTGAAACATGGTTATCCAATGCCCAATTAATACTCAACCCAAACAAAACTAAACTACTCATCTTCCAACCCACCAAACATACTCAAAACAACTCTCACTTTAACATCACAGCAAAAGACAACACCACTATATACCCAACTGAACACACCAAATTGCTAGGAGTGGAAATAGACAATAAACTAAAATTTGACATTCACATATCCATGACCATAAAAAAGTCCACAAAAACTAGGCATTATACAGAAATAAACAATTTCTCACCAAAGCAGCAAAGATTTCAATAGCAAATTCCCACCTTATCTCCACCCTACTTTATGCCTTTCCAGTACATACCAACCTAAGGCAATGTGATCTAAACAAGCTAGAGACCTGCTACAACAAAATCGCCAAATTCGCCACAGGGGCATCCTACCGTAGTCACCACTGTCTCTCACTTGCTGAACTGGGCTGGCTTGAACTCCCTCACCTCCTTCAGTGGTATCAACTCTCACTCGCCCACAAACTAGTAAACCATCCACTAAATGTCCCATCCCTCCAGAATCTACTCCAACCCTATCGCACCACCAGACCACTAAGATCCAGCAACAAAAATCACTTGCAGATCACTAAAGCCAATAACTCTGCTGGTGAAGCAATATTCTCTTGCGCCATAGCCAAATTATGGAACTCACTCCCACCCACAATTACCTCCGTACCATCATGCACCAACTTCAAAACTTTATTAAAAGCGCACCTAAAAACATGCTGGCTATGCCCTTGCAACTCCCACTCTAATAACATCCACCCCATCCAACTACTACCTTTCTTTCACCTCCATTAACTACCTTGATGATAGCAAGCTCAGATGCTCATAAGCCTAGTACTTATTATACAGCAGGAACTTCTCATTGTTACATTTGTTAATGCCTGTTATGTACTTCACAGATAAAGATTCTAGTTGTCTAATAATGTACTATGTTCTTCATCTGTAAATATGTTGTAAGTAATTTCTATGTTAAATTGTTAATCGCTATGTAATCCAATGTAACTGCTGTCTGTTTATTTTACTGTGGAGCTTTTCTCCCCAGGCCTCCACTGAAAATGGACCCACGTCCAGTCGGACACTCCCAGTCAACAAATTTAAATAAAATAAAATAAAAAATAAAATAAATAAGGACAACATGATTGACTTCAACAATTGGCTAAGCTTTTGGTGTCATTCAAAGGGGACCCAGTATCTGTCTGCCTGGGAAGACATGATCGACAGACCACAATGCTTTGCCAGAGATGGTCTGCACCTGTCACCCCTGGGATTCAGGTTACTGACTAAGACTCTTGCCACCCCTAAAGTGCCTTTTTTAGGGAAAGTTCAAAGGACAAAACCACCACAGTAACAGGTACAAGCATGCAAAATCTGAAGGTAATGCTACTCAATGCTAGAAGTCTAAACCTCAAAATGCACTCTCTCGAGGCACTCCTAAAAATGGAGAACATCGATATCTGTGCAGTAACTGAGACCTGGCTCAAGGCTCCAGAGGGCACCCCTGCAATACCAGGCTACAACTCTTACCACACTTTTCAGCCACCAAACCAGGACTGAAACACTAAAGGTGGAGGAGTATCCATATTCACCAAGGATATTCACAACACCAGGCTAGTTGCCCAACACAATGCGTCTGAAATTCTCCAGGTGCAACTAATACTAGGTAAGACTGAAATCCAAATTGTAGCTTGCTACAGATCCCCCACCATGCCCCAAGATTCTCACTACACCTTTCTAAACATACTGGAAAATATTAAGATACAACCAAACACCCTAATACTGGGCGATTTCAACTAGCCTGCCATTAACTCGGAAAACTTCTCATGTACCAGCACCTTTGCCCAACGGTTCTTGGAATTCATAAATTCCAATGCCCTAGGTCAACTAATCCTTAGTCCCATCAAGGGCTCCAATATCCTAGACCTGGTCATTACCAACATGGGAAATTGATGTTACACACCTTTGGTCACCCCCTCGGTCAGGTCTGACCATAAGCTAATCACCCTTGACATCCATATCCCACCCCCACCCCCCAGTAAGAAAACCTCCAAAAAAAAACTTCTCCAAAGCCAACTTCATGCTACTCAAATCAGAAGTGACAAACTTCATGACACCCTTGCAGACGGGAACTGAAAGTTCGACTGCTGAATCCTACACTAAGGCACTGTATGAGCACATCCACTTGTGCATGAATCGTTCCATCCCCAATAGAACCAAGATGCTCTCCTCCAAAAAAAAAGGAAGCCAATCTGGTGGTTCCTTGCCATAAACAAACTTTACAAAAAAAGAAAGAAACTGTTGCAGAAAAGAGGAAAATCCCAGGATGCAGACTCTTACCAGAGTCAGTAAGATGCTGAGATCCCTCATAAAATCCTCCAAACCTAATTACGAAAATAAAATTGCCAAAGATTCCAAAGACAACCACAAGGCATTCTATAGTTATGTCAAGAATCTAAATGGCAATGCTCAGATCTGCTCTGATCTACAACAGAATGGCTTTAAATATACTAATCCCAAGGATATTGCCAATATCCTGGCAGACTGATTCAGTGCAAACATCACCCCCTAAAGGGCCCATCTCAATACTGAAAGATTGCCAAATTCTGGTAATAACGGCCACACAGGTAAAAAACGCACTCTCCAAAGCTAAGAATGCAGCATCCATGCGACCAGATGATATCCTAGGCTGTCTATTACATGAACTACAAAATGAACTGGCACCTCACCTAAGTGTCATGTTTAATCATAGTCTCACCTTAGGCTTCATGCCCACTGAGTGGCGCACAGCTAAAGTTATCCCACTCCACGAGTGGGGATCCACCTTGGATCTAGGGAACTACCGCACCATCAGTCTGACGAGCTTGATCTGCAAGGCCATGGAACATTTTATTTTTTATTACATTTGTTGACCAGGCTAGTCTAGCTGGATATATGTCCATTTTCAGTAGAGGCCTGGGGAGAAAAGCTACAATGGTTATGATAAGTTTAAACAAAGATAGGCAATACAATACAAACAGGTAGAGAAAGAGGTTGTGATTACACTAAGTACACAAATACAATCGGAGCAAAAATCAAAAAATATAATGAACAGAATATCTTAAATAAAGGGTTTTTTTTTTTGCTATAGTTATACTGTATGCGAGGGATAACATATATCTATAAAGTTGTTATATCAGGTAGACCTTACAAGGGTAAGGGAGCAGAGATAGTAAGAATTAAGGAAGAAGACTAGATTGAGAGGAAGTGGAAGAGTTAAGCTGGGTTGGTGCAGGAGCAAAGCCAGTGTTTGTTGAGATGAATTTTCAACTGTCTTTTAAAAAGCGGGAGAGAGGATAAAGATGTGATATCAGAGGGTAGATTGTTCCACATTTTTCTAACAGAGTTGGAAAAGAGACGGTCACCTGCAGAGTTAGAGGGTTTGGTTATATTAATCAGTAGTTTGTTGGAAGAGCATAGATGTTTCAGGTTGTTGTATGGTGAAATGAGGTTAGAGAGTATAGGTATTTTAGTTGGATGGTATAAGATCTTGTGAGCTATTAAGAACATATTATCATGGAACTTATAAACAAAGACATTAGCAACCTTCAAACATTGGACCCCACACAGTTTGGCTTCGTGAAGGGTTGATCTTGTCTCCTGAACCTGATTGACTTCTTTGACTCAGTCTCCAGAGCTGTGGACCAGGGTAAGGTGGTCCACACAGCCTATCTGGATCTCGCCAAGGCCTTTGACACCATCACCCACTCTGGAATCATAGATAAACTTACTAAGCTGGGCATTAATCCCTGCGTCACTTGATGGGTTTCTAACTGGCTTACTTACAGAACCCACACTGTAAAAGTGGCCGACTCCAAATCCAGCTCCAGACAAGTGACAAGTGGAGTACCTCAGGGTTCAGTCCTGGGACAGCTCTTGTTTGGCATCGACTTCTCTGAAGTACAGGCCAATACTAAGGGACTCTGGCTAACAAAGTTCGCAGATGACTGCAAACTGGGAGTCATTACTGAATCCCCAAATTATGTGGATATTCTACAAAAGGGCCTTACTGAAACAGATGCTTGATGCCAGAGCCATGGGCTCAAGCTCAATGCCAAGAAATGTATAGTTATCCCCCTTTGGGAAAAAACATGTACCCGTGAATTACCACATAGGTGGCAGTACACTAAACACTGAAAGTGTGATAAGAGACTTAAGGACATAGGTGGACAGTGGTCGCACCGTCGATAACCACATCACCACAACAGTCAGGAAATCCTTCTATGTGGCACACCTCATCACTAAGGGATTTTCATCCAGAAAAAAGGAGGACATTGTCCCACTGTACTCATCCCTCATTAGACCCATTTCAGAATACAACACTCCATTTGGTATGCACCTCTCAAGACATTTGCAACAACTGGAAAGGCCACAGAAATACCCAAGAATCACAGACCTAAAGCAGATGCCCTATGCTGACCGTCTAAAAAAACTCCACCTATACTCTGTCACATATCGTCTACTCAGAAGCCATCTCTGCTTAACATACAAGGCCATCTCAAACCCAGAGCTGTTGGACATGCTACACTTAAAGAAATCCCAATCCCTCAGAGACACACGCTCCAGGGATCTAAACCTTGTCATCACAATGAACAAAACATGCTGGAGGGATAGGTTCCTGACCCAGAGATTCCCCAGACTCTGGAATAGACTGCCCATACATGTCAAGCAGAACGCCTCTTTGACCCTCTCCAAAAGGAACCTTGATGATTGGATGGGAGATAGGAAATTCACTCCAGGAATCACGTCAGTCACCTTGCTAGACAGGGATCCAGGGAAGTAAATACTGTGGGTTGAAATAGCCAGGGAATTGTTATGGCTAGGCTTGTATAAGCCCTAGGGCTGATAGCCTAGTAGCAACCTATGAACTATTTTTTTTAAATTATCATTCTGTTGGATATTTAATAGCATATTGCTTTAATTCTTAATTGTTTGTTACCTGATGTGATTAACAGGTTAATGGGTGTGTGTACAAATGTATATATACCAGCATGTCTTAGTGTTTGTGTATTTTTGAAGAAGTCTTATTGATGAAAGTGTTTATTAAATGTTTTTTACGCTTAGTTCCTGTTGCATTATCCTCTTTTGCTACAATGTTTGGTTTTTATTTCTTAGTTTACACTGTGTGCGGTGTTTTCATGTTTTAAGTCAGTTTTATGACATGTGCACCAGAGTCCTCTTTTGCTACAATGTTTGGTTTTTATTTCTTAGTTTACACTGTGTGCGGTGTTTTCATGTTTTAAGTCAGTTTTATGACATGTGCACCAGAGGAAGACTTTCTTGATTTTACCTTGCATCCTATTGTGGATAGTCAGCAGTTAGAGATGGCAGATTTAATTTCCAAATTTAGTAATCTACAAAAATCCTTGGCTGTGTTAAGTAAAGAGTTGTACCAGAACAGATCTCCTTCTGTGGGTAATGTGCTTGGTTTACCTTGCATTTCATCTAAGCACACTGATGGCTTACAAGCAGGAGTGAAAGGAGGGTGTAATGGTTCCATTAAAGTGATTTCCTACAAAGATGTTGCAGCAGCTTTAAACCTTACCTCAGGCCCCTTTGCACTAGCAGCTAACACTGTTAATTCCACTACAAATGCTAACGGCAACAGCATGACTGACCAGTGAACTAGAAAAGGGTCTTAAGAAGTATCGAGCTTTGGCAGTAGAAAATACATATTCTGAATGCTGTATTGCATCTGAAATAGTTCCTAAAGGGTTGAGGCTTTTCAAAGCTCTAAATGGAGTATATAAAGACAATCCTTTTTTTGAAGAACTAATCTCCTTTTTTAATCAGGCTGGCTTGAATTTTTTGAAATTGCTGATAAAATGGAATACTGACTTGATTTCTGGGTTGAAAGTTGAGTTAGAGTCTATTGACAATAGAATTAAGGAGTATTTGGGGGGGTCAGAATGGTAACTGCAATGAATAAGAACAGTTGCTGGAATCTGTTGATAGATATGAACATTTAGTTCTCCAAAGAAAGCTTAAAAAGACAGAGTGTGACATTAAAGCCTACAATAGTGGGAATGTTTTTTTTTTGTTAGCGACATAACATCTTCGTTTATCCACACTAAAACCTTTATAAAAAGACATTCCAAAGGCTGCTATAGTTCTGCAGTTAAAACACCACTTCCACCTTAACTTCTGCTCATAAAAGAACAGCTAGCGTAGGCAAAGCATTGGAAGGAATATGTCATCTCATCATGGGGGAGGTTCTTCTACTTCAGTTGCACCATCGACACCAGCTACATCCACAATGAATTCTTCTAAAGTGAATTATGTTAAAAATAATAACAGAACGCACTCAAAAATGGCAAATGGTCGACGATTGCTTCAGGACCAAAATAAGGGTGAGGAAGGAGCCATTTTTGGAGATAGTTGCTGATGTGAACTTTAAAGCGAGTATGAATTCTAATTTGAGCTTGGACACTAAACTTTACAACTTGTCAGACTTTGAATTATCTGAGTCACATGTACATTTGCTCAAATTAGGGTTAAATTTTGTACCTAGTAAGCGTGCTAACCTGGCTAACACTTTGTTAGAATTAAAACTGTATATTAGGAAGGTGAACCTTATGTTCATTTTGAAATATGTTAACTTTGGGTCATTTAGTGTTATTAGAAAGCCTTCTGTTTTTAACCATGCTTTACAAAACACCTTAAAAGTGTTTGAAGCGTTTTGTACTAAGGAAATTAGAATAGCATTGGAGAGTAAACCCGTGCATTCTTATTTTAATTTAGATCACGAGAATAGAAAAGTACTAGTTATGCTTGAAAACAAGCAAGACCTAAGGTTTATGAGGGCAGACAAGGGCAGTGGGTTAGTAATAATGCATACAGCTGATTACAACCAAGCAATGGAGAACGTTTTAAACAATGCTGATGAATATATGGAGGTTAATTTTGGTACTATAGAAAGAAGTTATAGGTTTATCAGGTATGCATTATATGATCATCTTATGAATGGAGATTAGACTAGAGAAGTATGCGATTTTCTTATTGTTGATAATCCTAGAGTAGGTATACTGTTTGGTGTACTCAAGATCCATAAGAATTTAACCAACCTGCCCTTTAGACCTATAGTTTCCTCATCAGGAAGTGTTACAAAAGGCCTAGCCCTTTATCTGGATAAGTTATTGAACCCCTTGGTTCAAAAGTTGCCTTATTTTATTAAAGATTCCTCGTCTTTTTTAAACTAGATCAGATTGTTTAGTCAAGGTGACAATGCTTTGCACTTAGTTGATGACTTTTTTTACTATGACAGTAGACGTGGTTTCCTTATACATCTCTGACCCTCAGGTTGAGGGACTTGTGTATATGTCTAATTTTTGGGGAAAATATATTACTTGGTCAGAGTCTTCAGTAAAAACATGCTCCTCTTTGTTAGAATTATTGTTGGAAAATTATTTCTTTATTTTTAACAAAAAATTCTATAAGCAGCTTTGAGGGGTGATGATGGGGGCCTTTGCTGGCTTGGTTATGGGTTGGTTAGAAAGAGAGATCTTACCCACTATTGGCTTGGCTACTGATGTTATTTTATTGTAGATATATTGATTTATTTTTTTATTATTAAAGGACTCTTAGAATTACATAATGTCTTTCTCGAACAGCTTAATGCTAGTTGTTATTTTTTGACTTTCACCTTAGGTGAATGTGGTTGTTGTGTTAACTACTTAGATGTAGGTTTAAGCTGGAGTATTTCTGAAAAAAGTTTTTCTACCAAGATTTTTTTGGAAAAACACATATGTTAACAACTATTTGCATTATTTTAGTAACCACCCCTGGCATATGAAATGTTCCTAAGGGTCAGTATATTAGAGCCTCTCGTATGACTGCTGATGATATGTTATTTTCAAATGTGATGGATTTTATTACCGAGTTGTTTCTTTATAGGGGCTATCCCATGTCTGTTAAACAGTATTGCTTCTGATATTAAGAATAGTAGGTGAACAGATTTCCCTCCCATTTTAGAAAAGGGTTTATTAATAAAAGATTCTACTAATGCAATTGATTCTATTGGATCTTTTTCTATTTTGCCTTAATGCGTTGTAGACATGACAGTTGACAGTGAAAAGATTAAATGTGCCTCACATAACAGCTGGAAATTATTTCTGCTAATAAGTGATTCACAAGCAGTTTTGGGCAACAAACCTTGTTTTGTGTACAAGAAAGTTCAGACTATTAAGAATTTGTTAGAGAAAAATGAGACAAAAATGTTGTTTCTTATTTCAGAGAGGGCTAGAGGTATGTACAAGTGTTACAGTTGTAACACTTGTAGATACATTCATGAGGGCCTTATGTTATTCTGCTACATTTGAATTGTGCTATTAGCATTCCTGGTAGATTCAATTGTAATACTCAAAATGTAGTATATATTGCTTTGTGTTCAGGATGTTCTGCATTCTGTATTGGCATGACTACAAGACATTTGTGTAAACGAGTTAGAGCATTATTAGGGCATATACAGACACTCTGTAGTAAGTTCTTTATATAAGAAATTTACTTTTTCAATCGTGGAACATATTCATAATGATTTAAGGGGTGGTAACATCAACAATACAGCAGAGAGAATGGAGACTTTATGGCAGCTAAGGTTAGGGGATGACAGTCCGCCAGGTCTCAACAATATGATTAATATAGTGTTTTTAGTGGACCAGAAATTAGTCCTGTAGAATTGTGGTTTTATTTTTAAAATGATAATTTTATTGGATGTTTAATAGCATATTGCTTTAATTCTCAGTTGTTTGCTAATTGATGTGATTAACAGGTTAATTGGTCTGTATACACATGGATATATATATATATATATATATATATATATATATATATATATATATATATATATATATATCTATAGGGGCTATATATATATATATATATATATATATATATATATATATATAGGGCTATATATATATATATATATATACCAGCATGTCTTAGTGTTTCTGTATTTCTGAAGAAGTCTTAATCACAAAACCGTTTATTAAACATGTTTTACACTTAGTTCCTGTTGAGTTGTTCTCTTGTGCTACAGTGTTTGTTTTTTTATTTCTTAGTTTGCATTGTATGCCATGTTTTTATGTTTTATCAAGTGAGATAGGTGGATCCTCCCAATAGAACAAGGAGGTTTAGGGTTACCTGATATGAAAGGATATTTTAAAGCTACACTTATAAGGCTGTTATACATAACATAATCAGAAAGCTACAATTTGAAGTGGAAATGGATAATGATGAAGTGGGGAGATTCAGGAAATAAGGAGAGAGTTGGATTTTGAATGCAGATCCTTACAGAGAAAAATAAGTCATACAGAATATAATATTCATAAAGTAGCAGAAATTAAGCTAAGCCAACACAGGAAGTGAGAAAGAAGATTCTCCTGGTAGGGATGACTGCAATTAGGGGTATAGAGAACTGACAAGAAGGGCTAGAATTTACTGGAGGAAAATGGCCAAGGAACCAAGGTATTGGGAACAAACAGTTAGAGACGGAGGTAATAGAATGGGAAGAGGCCAAGAAGACATTTTTGATTGCAAACTAATAATTGTCTTCCCTATCAGGGATTGAACAGCAGAGTATAGTCAGGATTTGTGCCCACTGAATGGCGCACAGCAACAGTTATCCCACTCCAAAAAGGGGGAGCCACCACTGATCCCGGGAACTATCGCCCTATTAGCATGATGAGCCTGGTTTGCAAGGCCATGGAATGTATCATCATGGAACTCATAAACAAAGAAATTGGTAACCTCCAAACTTTGGACCACACATAGTTTGGGTTTGTGAAAGGCAGATCATGCCTTCTGAACCTGATCGACTTCTTTGAGGCAGTCACCAAAACCTTTCTGTGTTGGAGGGAAGCGTTCTAGCTTATCAGTGGTAGTGGTAAGCATTAGGTAGCCTATCTACCACAAGAGGAGTGGTTCCTGGCCCAGAAATTGTAGCTACTGTCCGTTTGGGCAGTTTTTTCCATCTCTTTCAACGTTCTGGTTTAAAAGCCGCACTTGTGCTTGTTTCCCACCTTTCCTGTAACTAGCCTAGTCCAGATACAGAGTTGCTGTATCCAGGACTGCTGGTAAGCTTCTGAGCCCCACAAGCCTTTCTGTGTTGGAGGAAAGCTTTCTAGCTTATCACTGGGAGTGGTAAGCACTAGGTAGCCTGTCTACCATGAGAGGAGAGGTTCTTGGTCCAGAAATTGTAGTTTATTGACCATTTGGACAGTTTGTCAGTCTCTTTCAACCTTCTGGTTTAAAAGACCACATCTGCGCTTCTTTCCCATCTTTCCTGTAACTAACCTACTGGAAAGCACTAGAAAGCCTTAAACTGATACAAGCCTTCTAGCTTAGGAGAAAGACTTTGTAGTGATTAAGTATCAGTTTTCTGTACGTTCTTGCTGTAATTAACTGTTTTCCGCCTAAACGCAGATTTTCCAGCGTTTATTGTGATTTAAAAGCTTGTTTTTTTCACATATTGTACTTATTTGACTGCCTGCACTTTTAAAATTTTTTTGTTTAAATAATTTATTTAGCAGTTGTAGGCTACACATGAAAGTGCAATAGTCTTTTCTGATCATTTGTAGTCGTTTTGAGTGTATTTTTTACTGTTTTTGTCTTATCTTTAAAAAAAAAAAAAAAAAAAAAAAAAAAATCCTTGTTTCCCCACCTTTCTAAGCTAGTATAGTCCAGTTTTCAGGCTAGTGCTGAATTCAGTGCTGTAATACTAGTTTCTGAGTTGCCCATACCTTACTTGGATAGAAGGAAGTTTCTCTGTTCACCTGTGAGAGAGGGGAGCTTTGAGCAACCTATCTGTCCCTGGAGGAGTGGTTCCAGCCCAGAACTTAGTAGTTTATTGGCTGTTTTGGGCTAATTTCTATCTCTTTCATTTCCCTACTATAAAAACCATGTTTGCACAGTTTTGCGCACCGGGCAGTGCCAGTTAGCTACAGTTAAATTATTCCTGGCTCCACTAAGTCTCTTCAGTTTTTCCTTAAAGCTAGTCTAACTCTCAACCTAAGCACTCAAAAAGCATCTTACAGCCCAGCATTTGCTCAGACCTAATAGCAAGCACTAATATACCCTGACACTGATTGCCCAGCAGGGCAAAACTCTTTATTCACCCCTCACCAACCAAGCGACTAAGCAGCTCACCCTACTATTCAGGCATGACCAAAGGGCAACTTTAGGTGCACTCTCCAGTCCAGCTGGTGAATCTAGTTATCCTGAGGCAATGCTACAACTGCCTCATGTACACAGACAACCCACTCCTCTTACCACAAAACACTAACATATGTGAGAGATGCAATTATACAGCCAAACTGGAAGCTAAGGTCTCTCCACCCAGGACTGGAACAGACAGTCATGAGGAGAAGGTTAACACTTGCACCACAACTCCAGCCACACACAGACCTACTAAAACAGCACTGGCAAATAATACACATAAATACACAAAATCATACTCGGAGGCTCTAAATAAAAATCTGCAAAAGCATCAGAGACCTCCAAAGCAGACACCTAAACAACCTGCACTTCCCATCACAAACCAGCCAACACATAAACACAAAATCAGTGTGCCGCATAATCATAGCCCTTAAGGCGAAATAACATACCTAACACACTAGTAGTAGGTGACTCTCTAGTCAGGCACACTGACATCCCACTCACTAGGATGGATAAGCAGAAAGTTACTGTTAGCTGCCTGTCGGGAGCCAGAATCCGCCACATAACACAAGCATGCAGGTCACTCCAGAGCAAATACAAATATGACTCTGTCATTGTTCATGCTGGTGTGAATGACCCTGAGACGTACCTCCCTGGACTACATGAAAAGAGACATGGAAGAGTTCTCTGATCATGTAGCCCAGGCTGGTATGACCCTGACCCTGAGTAGCATCCTGCCCTCATCAATAATGATACTTCAGTATAAAGAAAAAATGATCAATTTCAACAATTGGCTAAGCTTCTGGTGTCATTCAAAGGGGATCCAATGTCTGTCAGCCTGGGACGACATGCTCGACAAGCCGCGTTGCTTTGCAAGAGACGGCTTGCACCTTATTTATTTATTTCCAGTTTGATTACTGGAGAAGTCCACTGGGCCCAAGGGACCCGTTTTCAGTGAAGGCCTGGGGAGAAAAGCTCCAAATACAGTATAGAGTACAGATATAGTAATACAGAAATGTAAAGATACATTATCTAGAACAAATTGCAACAAAGGTACATACAGTGTTGCACAATAGTCAGACAAACATAATTGTAGATGATCTTAAGGGTTATACAGGTTCATTTATGAGAGCACTCATTGCATAGTATGTGGGGAAAACACTTTACATACACACCTTTAAAGTAGAAATATAAAACATTTACAAGCACACATTTAAAGTATGAAACTATTTACAATATTTACACAGTTTTGATGAGGGTTAGGTAGTTCTAGGAATTGAAGAGAGCTTGGATACAGTCATAGAAAAACAAGCTATGGGAGATTTAGAGAGCTTAGGAACGCGGGAGAGAAGAAACAAAACATTTTATGGATAAGTAGTTGGGAGAATTTAGGTAGCGTGAAGGCAGGTACATTTCCATTTAGTGGACAGGTGTTTGAAAAGCTGGGTTTTGAAGTTTTCTGAGTTTGGTATAGTTCTTAGAGTGGAGGGGAGAGAATTCCATGTTTTACCTAGTGAGAAAGAGAGCAGTTAGCCAGCAGGACGTTTGGGCTTATGGATAGCTATCAAGTTTTGATGTTCAAATCTGAGAGTTCTATTAGGGGTGTAAGGGGGAAGGATATTAGCTAGAGCTGGACATTTAGAAGGGTGAAATAGGAGTCTATGAGCAGTGGTGAGTTGGAGGTAGTTTAGGTAGTTTGGGAGTTCTAGCCAATTCAGAGATTGCAGGTTGTGGCAATGATGGGTGGAATGTTTGGATTTGGTGGCAAATCTAGAGATTTTATTATAGCAGTTTTCTAGTTTGGAGATGATAGAGGAGGACAGGCTGGTAAGGAGAGGTGCTCCATATAGTAAGGAGGGCAGAAGATAGGTAGTGGCCAGAGTGTGCCTAGTAGAATGTGAGAGAAAGTGATTATTCCTTTATAGCATACCAAGTTTTTGATAGGTTCTCTTAATATTTTGCAGAATGTGAATGTCAAACTTAAGGTATTCATCTATAGTAATGCCGAGTACTTTGGCAGATGAAACCACTTCTATAGGTGAGTTGGTTTGACTCAGGACTCTGAAAGTATCTTTGTTATAGGAATGAGTCTTTGTTGGGGGGAACAGTAAAATTTTAGATTTATTGGCATTGAGAGAGAGGTGGTTTTGGCACTTGCAGTTTTTGGTGGTTGAAAAAGGTATCTATTGGTTATTTAGGGAGGATGGGAGGGGGTGTGAAGAATAAATGTATGAACCTTTATAAACCTTAGAAGTGGTGGGGGTGGGTGAGAATTGGGGGCAGGGTAGGGGAGCAGAGTGAGCCCGCAGGGCAAACGGAGCGGGATACAACTAAAGGAAGAAGGGTCTGAGAGAACAATCTGTGAGCTGCTGATAGCTGGGTTGCTACCAGTAAGGAAAGGGTAAGTATAGAGCTGGAAATTCTGTGTTATTGATAGTTGGGGAAATAGCTGGGTGCAGTTATTAAGCAAACTGGTGGATCAACTAGGGGAATGTAAGAGCAGTCTTAAACAGAAGAGATATGTATTGCGAGATTCTAAGAGGGAGAGATGAGATAGGAGTGTGAGAAACAAGCCTAGTAGAGGGGGCCACCTGGACAGGAAAATAGTGTTACAGCTGAGCTGAAGATAGGAGATAGCTATTATAGACTTAGGGAAGGCTGTGATAACAGCTGCAGGAGGCAGCACAGAGACAGGAAAATTTGTTTATTAAGGAGTAGAGAGGGGTATGGCTGCTGGGTATCCTGGCTAAGTCACTAGTTTTAATACTTTAAAATTACTGATATATTATGTATTTAATAGTTAGTATATATGTTTAATATAACACACATAGACGTTATGTTAGTAAAACTACAACTTTACTGGTAGGTTTGGGGAACACATACTTTCTTGCTTCCCTTGGTAGCAGGGTTTTTGACATTAAGATGGCAAGTTTCAGTAGTTTTAAGGATGAGTGGCTGGTAATATGTGTAGGGGTCCTTATTCTCCAGGCAGGTAGACCGTTAATCGTAGAGCAGGACAGGGGAATTGGAAGAGAGTTAAAGATGCTATGGCCAGGAACACACAGCAGCCAGGGGGGTATTCCAGAAATTAAAGATGGCACCTCGCAGGGCTGCACTGTTTTATAAAATTGAAAAGGGATGTGAGTTGGATCACCCTGTCACCCCCAGGGTTTCAAATACTGGCCAAGACTCTTGCTGCCCCCATAGTGCCTTTTATTTGGCAAGGCTCAAAAGTCAAACCCACCTCCGTAAACAGCACAATTAACAAAAAACTGAGGGTTATGCTACTCAACGCCAGGAGTTGAAATCTCAAAATACACACGCTCGAAGCACTCCTCAGTATGGAGAACGTTGACATCTGTGCAGTAACTGAAACCTGGTTCAAGGCTCCAGAAAGCACTCCAGCACTACCAGGCTACAACTCATACCACATGTTTCGCCCACAGAACACGGACCGAAACACAAAAGGAGGGGGTGTATCCATATTCATCAAGGATATCTACACCTCTAGGTTAGTGGTGCAGCATGATACCTCTGAGATCATCCATGTGCAACCAACATTGGGCAAATCTGCAATGCAAATTGTGGCCTGCTACAGATCACCCTGCATGACCCAGGACCACCCCTCCACCTTTCTGGAGACACTGGAAAACATGAAGGTCCTACCAAACACCCTGATATTGGGCGATTTCAATTACCCTACCATTCACTAGGAAAACTACTCTAGTACAAATTCCCAGGCCCAGCACTTCCTGGAATTCATCAACTCAAATGCCCTGGATCAGCTGGTAAACTCCTCTACCAGAGGTGAAAACTTTTAGTTATGTACTTACCATAACGATAGATGTATGTGATCCATCTCGCCTACATTCATTACTGACGGGCTCAGAGCCGAGAGTCGGCTCCGACTCGGCCACTATAACTAGCACGAAGTCTCTCATTGGCTGGGCTAACCCTGTATCCCAGGATGCATCACACCCAAACCCCCAGATCTTGTTTGCCCCAATATTATCTTCCCACATACACCACACCACAAGGATATTTATGTAAGAGGAGAGAAAAAATAATATCCTCAGAGGAATCAGAATACAAGTTTCCTCCAAGTCCAACAGGTAGGGGGAAGGAGGGCGGGTACGTAAGAATGTAGGCGAGATGGATCACATATATCTATTGTTATGGTAAGTACATAACTAAAAGATGTAATTTGATCCTAAGTCGCCTACATTCATTACTGACAGGACAGCGTCCCTAGCACCTAAATCCCGGGAGGCTCACTGGAAAACACTCCTGAGCACTGTGGAACCAAAGGAAGCCCGACCTCTAGAGGCTACGTCCAGTTTGTAATGAGAAATAAAGGTATGTGGAGAAGTCCAAGTAGCCGCTGCACATATCTCATCTATGGATAGTCTAGCATGAAAGGCCACTGAAGTTGACATAGCCCTGGTAGAATGCACCTTAACTGGAAAGGGAAGATCCCTACCCACTAATGCATAAATAAATGAGATGCAGTCTCTAATCCACTTAGCTATGGTGCCCTTAGTTACAGATCTGCCAATTCTATTGTCCGAAAACGACACAAACAACTGATCTGATTTCCTCTCCTGTTGTGTCCTATTTAAATAAAACCTCAGTTGTCTATGCACATCCAACTGATGAAATTTGTATTCTGCTTTGTTGGAAAACTGTGGAAAAAAGACCGGAAGCTCAACAGACAGGTGGAGACAAAGGGCAGAAGAGTCCTTAGGGAGAAAAGAAGGATTAAGTCTCAGAGATACTCTGTCCTTATGAAAAATCAAATAAGGAGGTTTAACAGAAAGGGCTTGAAGCTCCAATACCCTTCTGGCTGAAGTTATGGCTACCAAAAAGGCAGTCTTCCATGACAAAAATTTCAATTCGCAAGAGGCTGCCGGCTCAAAGGGAGAGGACGTTAAAGCTCTGAGCACCACATCTAAATCCCATGGCAAAACGGGTTGCGAAACCGGAGGGCGAAGCAACCAGGTTCCTTTCAGAAAGGCTTTACACAGCTTATGAGGGAAGGCTCATATGCAACATGATAATTGGAGATTGCTGCCAACTGAACCTTTATAGTGGAGGCAGCTGAACTCTGTCTAAAAAGTGTTGCTAAGAAATCTAACACTGCCGACACAGGGGCTGTAAGGGGATCAAGATCACGTTGCTGAGCCCAAAATGCAAATCTCTTCCATTTACTAGAGTATATTTTCCTAGTAGAAGACTTGTGGGAGGAAGACAGAATATGTACTACTTCCCGGGTAAAGATATGCTGTCTGACTAAGGTCAGAAGTGGAGAAGCCAGGCAGTGAGCTTGAGAGTTCGTAGGGATGGATGGAGCTGTCCTGACTGATGAGTCAATAGGTCTGGAGCTGGGTCCAGAATCCAAGGACCATCCACCGCATACTTCCGAAGGAAGGGGAACCAAACTTGATGGGGCCAGTGTGGTGCGATCAAAATCATCTTGCTTCCCAAGCAGGTAGCCTTCTGAATCACTCTTGGTAAAAGGGGGACCGGCGGGAAGGCGTAGAGCAGACCGGAGGGCCAATTATGGACTAGAGCATCCCTGGGAGGACTCCCCCTGTGGGGGGATCAGAGTGAAAAAATTGCTGCACTTCGCATTCAGGGGGCTGGCAAAGATGTCGCAGCAGGGAAGGCCCCATCTGGAGAAGATCTGAGCAGCCACTCGATCGTTCAAGGACCACTCGTGAGGCATCAGAATAGCTCTGCTCAGCCTGTCTGCTATCACATTGGACTTCCCCGGAATGTGCATTGCCACTAGAAAGTGCTGGTAAGCGATCGCCCAATTCCACACTCTCATGGCCTCCCTGCAAAGGGGGTAGGACTTGGGTTCCTCCCTGCTTGTTCAGATACCAGACAACCGACATATTGTCGGAAAGAATCGCAATAGTTCCCCTGGGAAGAGAGCTGTGAAGTGCCTGCAATGCTAGAAGCACCGCTTTCATCTCCAGAACATTGATATGCAAGTGAACCCTCGTGGTCTTGCCACGTACCTTGGACCGTCTTGCCCAGATAATGCCCCCCACCCTATCTGGGAGGTGTCCGTGGTTACTGTGGCAATAGGGGATGGGGGGGCTCAAGGGTCTCCCTTGATTCAGGTCAGATGAGAGAAGCCACCAACGCAGATCCTGCCGGCATCTCTCCAAGATGAGAATTGGATGGGACAAGGGACGTTCCTGATATGACCACTGGGTCGAAAGGAGCCACTGAAGTATTCACATGTGTAACCTGGCTAGCGGAACTAGAAGAATGGTAGCCGCCATTGATCCCAACATCTGAAGAACCATCCTGGTTGGGCTTTTTCCCGGGGTAGTAAAGCCAGAACTTGGGCCTGTAACACTTTTATTCTCTCTGCCGGTAGGAAAGCTTGCATTTCTACAGAGTCTAGCTCTGCGCCGATAAAGGTAACACACTGTGATGGCAGCAATACAGATTTTGCCCAGTTGAATGAAATCCCTAGAAGATGGCCCAATTTGACAGTAGCTGTCGTGGCTTGAACAAGTAGATGCCTGGTGGGGGCGGTGAGGAGCCAGTCATCTAGATAAGGAAACACCTGGAATCCTAGACGTCTCAGGTGAGCTGTCACCATTGCCAGACACTTGGTGAACACCCTGGGGGCTGTGGTGAGACCAAAGGGTAGGGCCCGGAATTGAAAATGACTGGCTCCCAGCCGGAAGCATAAATGATTCCTGGAAGCCTTGTTTATCTTGATGTGATAATAGGCATCCTTGAGATCGATGGAGCACATCCATACTCCTTTTTCCAGCAATGGGAAAATGGATTGCAACGTGACCATTCGGAACTTGGACTTCTTTACAAAGCGGTTTAAACAGCTGAGATCCAGAATGGGTCTCAATTCCCCTGTTCTTTTTGGCACCATAAATAACCTTGAGTAAGTTCCTAATCTGATCTGGTCTGCGGGGACTGGTTGGATGACTCCTTTTTCTAGCAGCTTTGAGACCTCTATTGCTGCCTGATCCCGTTGACTGGGTGGAACGTCCAGTATTTTCCTTGATGGCGGGGGGGATAAATAAAGGGAATGGTGTAACCTCCGGTGATGATACAAAGCACCCATCGATCCTGAGTGATGGACTCTCAGGCCTGAAGATGCTCCGAAAAATGACCCCCGACTGGCTCCGGAGACGCACAGTCGGGTAATCCCTCAGGGACGTTGGTAGGAGGAACCACGAAAGGACTCGCGGTCTCCTGTATTGCGGGGGCCTCCACCGCCTCTAGGGCGACGCCTTCCATTAAAATTCCCCCCTCCTCTGCCCCTGGAGGGGGGGGGGGTCACTTTGATGGGCAGGGGAAGACTTTTGAGACTTTCTGAACAACATTTTCCCTCCCCTCTGAGCCTTGGGATAAGGTCTAGTGGGAAGCGAAAAACGGGCCCCAACGGCAGACAAAGTCTTACCCTCCTGCTCACATCTAGTGAGGGTGTCTTTCACTTTGGGTCCAAAAAGGGAGGACCCGTCGAATGGGGCGTCCATGAAAGAAGACTTGAAAGCCTCCACAAAATGACACAAGCGCATCCAAGCTTGCCTCCTGAGGGCTACACCCGAACTCGCTGCTCTACCCGCCCCCTCGGCTGCATACGATATGAGCCTCATGGACGAGTTGACAATGGAAGAAAGGGTAGACAGCTGGGCATTAACAGACTGGGCCAACGACTCAGGCAAGTTACCCGACAGGGTATCTCCCAACTCCTTTATGAGATCCCTTTGGAGCCACGTAAAATGACACAAGTAATTCAGCGACCGCAAGGTAAAGGTCACTGAAGACAAGGTATGCTTCCCATACCTATCCATACTCTTAGACTTCTTATTAGGAGGATGGATGGAAGTAGAAGCCTCTACTATGTCCTGCTGAGTGGCAGACGCCACCACCATGGCATCCACAGGTACTCCCTTGGTCAAAAATTCCTTTCCAGGAGGCGCAGATAAGAATTATTGAGGTGGCTAGGAACTGGCTCCACAGAGTCAGGGTGTTCCCACACCCTTCGACAAATAAGATCCAATAACTCATCAAAGGGTGGAGACACCCAGGAGGAGGAAGGCTGGGCTCTGAAGGCCTTGAGGAAGACCGACCCCTCCTCAGAAGGGTTTTTGGATAGCCAGTCACCCCGCTGTCTCAAGATCTCCAGGATATCGGAGAACGAGACATCATCAGAGGACGACTTCGGGGACCCTTCTGCATCATCGAGGTCGGTGTCTGAGGTGACAGACTCATCTGGGGAGTCTACATGCTTCCTCTTACACAACTTCTTCCTGGGAGGCTCCTCAGGCACGGACTCTGAAGGGCCCTCAGAAAGCAGGGGACCATACATGGAGGAATCCTCAGGCCTAGGAGCCCCGCTGTCCAGAGATAGGGGGGCACCAGAAGCTCTAGTCGCAGCGTCTGGGAAAGGAGTTGCTGATTCAGGTGAAGTCACTATGGACTTGGCCAGTGCGCTCCTCATAGCCTCGAAGGCAGGTCCACCAGAATCGGATGAAAAACCCACCTCCGAGACCATGACCGGAGTCAGGGTACCCCTAGCCGAAGCACCAAGGGGGAGACTCAGAGCTGAAGCCTGAAGCCCCGATATATCCCCCTCGGGTTCAACTGAGGACATCCGAGTACCGAAACCTGTAGAAGGGATGGAAAAGGTTGGAGCCGAGGTCGGATCCGAAAGACTAGCAGGAGGTTTCAGAGCCGACCCAAGGACTTCACTTGATTCGGCAGACTCCAGCTCCGACGACACCAAGGTTGTTGGAGGAGGAAGAAACGGAACCGATATAGTGGCTGGCTCAGGAGCCGACTGGGCTGGAGCCGAAAATAATTTAGTTAACACTGGCGACTGGAGGAGCCTCTGGACCACCCTATCCACATCCGAATGCGACAGCCTGGAGGACTTGGAGGAGACAGAAGGGGGTCGAGAAACCTTCTCTGTCGGAACCGAAACAAGACTGGGGGAATGGCTCCGAATCGGCTCCAAAAGGATCAGAGCCAAAGCAGGCTTGAGAACCACCGCAACCTCCTTCGGTGCCGACGACCGTGGAGTCGAAGAAACTGACCCCAAAACAGACAAGACTTCCTGCGGCTCCGAGACCAGTGGAGCCGAGGAAGGAGACATAGCCTTGGACAGTACCTCCTGCGGCTCCGAGACCAGTGGAGCCGAGGAAGGAGATATAGCTTTTAACCTTTTCTCCAGAGGCTCCGAAGAACTAGCCGGAGCCGGAGACTTCATTTTTGTCTTGGACCTGGATTTCTCTGAGGGGGGAGAAGACGATAAAGTTTCCTCAAAGGAGGGTTTAATCAAACCATTAAGGATAAGTTTATTTTTTCTCTCCTGTAAAACCCTGGAAGAGAAGGCATGACAAACACTGCAGGATTCCTGCAAGTGTATGGCACCAAGACAATAAACACAGATGGCATGGCCATCAGTCAGCGACATTTTATATGCACATTTGGTGCATTTTTTAAAGCCAGATGGCTTATGTTCTTTTTGTTCCTTGCCAGACATAAGGAAAAACAACCGCACACTCAGCAACACAAGGAGGGAGGGTGGAACGGGCTCTAACGTAAACGCCCGAACACTAAGACACAAAAACGCCTGACACTAAGACACAAGATAGGGCAAAGGCCCTCTAACTTAAATGGGCCTAGCCCTCCAAACAGAAGGATTACCACACAACCACCAACAAAAAGGAAGCAATCAGTCACAAAAAATGGAAACAGACAACGTAGCTATTAAAATAGCTTTTTGGTATAATAACTCGAGCAAACAGCTATAAGTTCAAAAAAGAGAGGGTACTTAGCCACAGCCAAGTCTGGACCACATCGTTACTCTAGGAGCGGCAAACGAGATCTGGGGGTTTGGGCGTGATGCATCCTGGGATACAGGGTTAGCCCAGCCAATGAGAGACTTCATGCTAGTTATAGTGGCCGAGTCAGAGCCGACTCTCGGCTCCGAGCCCGTCAGTAATGAATGTAGGCAAGATAGGATCACATTACATCATATTGGACCTGGTCATCACCAACATGGGCGACAGGTGTTCTACACCGGAGGTCAACCCATCACTGGTTAGATCAGACCATAAACTAATCACTCTGGATGTCCACACCCCACCACCACCCCCAACTAAGGAAACCACAGTAAAAATCTTTTCTAAAGCAAACTTCACCTTACTTAAGACACAGGTGGTTAGTTTCACAGCCCCCACACTAAAGGATAACACTGCCCAAGATGCAGAAACCTTTACAAATGCACTCTATGAGCACCTACAAGGATGCATGGATCATGCCATCCCTAGCAAAACCAAGACTCACTCCTCTAAGAGAAGGAAACCAGTTTGGTGGACCCCTGCAATAAACAGGCTATACAACAGATGGAGGAAACTAGTTCAGAAAAAAAGCAAATCCCAAGAAGGAAAAACATCCCTCATCAGTATCAGTAAGAAACTGAGGTCCCTCATGAAATCATCCAAGGCTAACTTTGAAAGAAAAATAGCCAAGGATTCAAAAGATAACCACAAAGCCTTCTTTAGCTATGTTAAGAATCCAAGTGGCAACTCACAGATATGCACTGAACTAATGCAAAATAGCAGAAAATATACTAAACCTATTGATATTGCCAACATCCTGGCAGACAGATTCAGTGCAAACTTCACCCCCCCTCTCACCCCCAAAAGGGCCCACAACAATACCGGAAAAGTGTAGTGTCCCAAAAATCACAGACGCACAGATGAAAACAGCCCTTTCAAAAGCCAAAAACAGCATCAATGGGTCCAGATGCTGTCCCAGGCTGTGTCTTGCATGAACTACAGAATGAATTAACCCCCCACCTAAACACACTGTTCAACCTCAGCCTCTCCACAGGCTACGTGCCCATATAATGGCACACAGCAATGGTTATTCCTCTCCAGAAAGGAGGGGTCACAACTGACCCTGGTAACTATCACCCCATAAGCCTGACTAGCTTGGTCTGCAAGGCTTTGGAACGCATCATCATGGAACTCATTAACAAAGACATTGGGAACCTCCAAACACTTGACCCGACCCAGTACGGCTTTGTTAAGGGCAGATCAGGCCTACTAAACCTGGTTGACTTCTTCGAGACAGTCACCAAGGCCATAGACAAGGGAAAGGTGGTTCACACAGCCTACCTTGACCTCACCAAGGCTTTCGACACCATTCCCCACTTGGGTATTACAGAAAAGCTCACCAGCCTGAATATAAACCCCTACGTCCCGAGATGGGTTGCCAACTGGCTTACAGACAGAACTCAGACGGTAAGAATAGTGGGCTCCAGGTCCAACTTTAAACCAGTCACAAGTGGTGTCCCCCAAGACTTGGTCCTGGGACCCCTACTGTTCAGCATATACTTCTCAGACATACAGGCAAACACAGGAGGACTATGGCTAACCAAGTTTACCGACGACTGCAAACTGGGAGCCATAATTGACTCTCCGGCTGACACAGACATCCTCCAAAAGGGCCTTACTGAGACGGACACCTGGTGTCAAAGTCATGGCCTCAAGCTAAATGCCAAAAAATGCATAGTCATCCCATTTGGGAAAAACAAAACACCCACGAATTATCACATAGGTGGCAGCCCCCTTAATACAGAAGACATAATAAGAGATCTGGGGACCCAGGTACATAGTAATCTCTCCTTTGACAATCATATTGCCAAAGTAGTTAGGAAATCCTTCTATGTGGCCCATCTAACTACTAAAGGGTTCGCATCTAGAAATAAAGAGGTTATAGTGCCCCTCTGCTTGTCACTCATTAAACCCATCATAGAGTACAAAGCCCCATTTGGGATGTGCCTCACAAGACACTTCCAACAGCTGGAAAGACCACAAAAGTACCTCACCAAGAGGATTACTGGTCTCAAACATATGTCCTATGCAGCCCGACTGAAAAAACTCCGGCTGTACTCAGTGGCATATTGCTTACTCACAGGTAATCTCTGCCTGACTTACAAAGCCATGTCCAACTCAGAATTGATGGACATGCTCCACCTAAAGAAATCCAAGTCACTGCGAGCCATGCGCTCTAGTGAGCTAAACCTTGCCACAGCAATAAATAGAACATGCTGGAGGGATAGATTCCTGTCACAGAGACTCCCCATGCTTTGGAACAAAATTCCAAATTACACCAGGCAGAGCCCCTCACTAACACTCTTCAAGAGAAACCTTGACAAGTGGATGGGTAACAGAAAATACACCCCTGGGATCACTTCATTGGCTGTGCTTGACAGAGGATCAGTTAATTAATCAATGGGGTGGTGAAAGTCAACACACTCTGGCTAGGCTTATAAATGCCCTCGGGCAGATAGCCTAGTACCTACCTATGAACCTATAAGGTGGTTCACACAGCCTATCTTGACCTCGCCAAGGCTTTCGATACCATCCCCCATTCTGGAATTCTAGCTAAACTCACTAGACTAGGTATAAATCCCTATGTCACAAGATGGGTTGCCAACTGGCTCACTGACAGAACCCCCACTGTAAAAGTTGCAGACTCCAAATCTGACTTCAAACCAGTGACAAGTGGAGTACCACAGGGTTCAGTCCTGGGGCCTCTGCTGTTAGCCTGTACTTCAGAGAAGTAGATACCAATCACAGAAGGCCGCTGGCTAATGAAGTTCACAGATGACTGCAAACTAGGAGCCATAGTCGAGTTCCCAAATGATGTGGACATCCTACAGAAGTGCTTCACTGAGACAGATGCTTGGTGTCAGAGGCATGGCCTCAAACTCAGTGCTAAAAAGTGCATTGTCATCCCCTTTGGTAAAAACTCTGTACCCATGAACTACCACATAAACGGCAGTCTACTTAACGTCGAATATGTGATAAGAGACCTTGGAACCCAGGTGGACAGTAGCCTCTCCTTTGATAATCACATCGCCACAGTAGTCAGGAAATCCTTCTGTGTGGCACACTTCATCACAAAAGTGTTCTTATCCAGGAAAAAAGAGGTCCCAGACCCATTATAGAGTACAACACCCCTTTTGGAATTTACCTCACAAGACATCTGCAGCAGCTGGAAAGGCCACAGAAGTGCTTCACAAAGAGGATTACTGGCCTCAGACAGATGCCCTACACTGACCGTCTCAAAAAACTCCAGCTTTACTCTGTAGCATATCACCTACTCTGAGGAGATCTCTGCCTAACATATAAAGCTTTGTTAAACCCAGACCTGTTGGACATGCTACACCTTAAGAAATCCCAATCCCTCCGAGCTACACGCTCTAGGGACCTAAACCTTGTCACCACAATAAACAGGACACGCTGGAGGGATAGATTCCTGTCCCAGAGACTTCCTATACTTTGGAACAAGCTACCCATCTATGTCAAGCAAAGTTCCTCATTCGCACTCTTCAAGAAAAATCTGGAGGAGTGGATGGGAAATAGGAAATACACCCTGGCGATCACTTCTGTGGCTGTGCTCGACGGGGGCACAGGAAATTAACTTTCTTGGGTGGTGTAAGCCAGGGAACCTTGTTGGCTAGGCTTAATTAGGCCCTTGGGCCGATAGCCTAGTACCTACCTATGAACCTATGAAATAGGGAAATCCTAAATGAAAGACCTGCACTGATTGACTTTTCAGTTGAATCTGGAGGAGAAGATGCCATTAAAAATGGATAATTAGCAGAACACATAAAATATTGTACACTAACTATAGGAATTAATCAGAAGAGGTCAGAAAACATTGGGAGAGATGAGATACGCAATTCACAAAGAAACAATTGGATGACATATGTGTGGGCCACTAATATGTAACAAAATCTAGAAGATGCATGTTTCTGCCTGGGAGTGTTTGAATAGATACTTTTATACCCCAAGCAGACTCCAAAGACTTTTCCTCAGGTGGATGGTAAATTTTGGAGGTGTGATGGGGTAGAAAGAAGTAACTGAGAACATATGCTTTGGAAGTGTAATGAGCTGGCAGACTTTAAAAATTCCCTACAGACCACTCTTCTAATGAATACTGGGTGATCAAATGAGTGTAACTAAGGAAATTATTTTTTTAAGCTGGGATGCAGAATCTGAATTGCCTAGACATTGTAAAGCCTTATTAAGTTTAGTTCTGGCGGCTGCCAAAAAAGCAATTACTGGAAAATGGAAATCAAAATCTAAACCATCTATACTTAAAGTAGTGAATATTGTAAGAGAGATAAATTAAAAGGAAGCAGGATCTTTAGAAAAGGGTAGGAGTAAACTGCATAGAGAAGAATGGAAATTGGGAAAAATACATGCAGAATTTTTTTTGGAGGAGTGAGGTTTAAAAGAAGGCAGGAACTGAGTCATTTATATAATGCTATGTAGATCATATGGTATACAACAATATATGTGATGTATATTGTTTGTAAATGCAAACATGTTAATATTGTTTGATTACTTTAAAATAAATGTAAATTTGCCTATATCACAAGTCATAATTCAATAAAGGTGTTGAAAAAGTGTAGACTGCAAATATCAATGTTTAGGAAACACATTTGTATAAAAATGAGCACGTATATCTGACAAATATATCAAGGTGGACTTTCAACAGAATAACATAAACAAAGGAAAAGGCAAATAATAATGCTGACTGTTGGAGGTGTTCCAGTAGTGATAGAAGATGGGAAAAAGCAAATACTGCTAGATTTGTGCTCGTAATGGCTTATTGGGAGGGGAGAAGGTTTAGTCTGGCATGTATTTATAATCTACCTAGAGTTGCAATGAGAGTTTGTTAATGCAGTTTCATTACTTTTACATACATGTAAATTTTCCTATTTCACAAGTGATAATTCAATAAAGGTGTTAAACAATCACATAGAACTGTTATGGTGCTTAAGAAAATTTTGGGGAAATATGAATCTATAATATTTATGAATTGCGACTGGAACCTGATTTGCAGTAGTGAGGATCTATCAGGGACATAGAAGGGAACATATAATGAAAGATGATAAATATTTGAAAATATTTGTATGGAAGTAGTGAATTCAGTAGTAGTAATTAAAGCAGAATTAACATATTATTCCCCATGGTACAATTACTGGGGTAGAATGGAAAAAAATTACATTTCACAGAACTTTCAAAATGGCTACACCCTCATCAACAGCTTAATTTGATCTCTTCCCAATGTGAACAAAAAAAGAAAGAAACTGGAAATAAGAGTCACTGTTATTGTCAGCTTGAGTAAAATTCAGTTACTAGTTACAAAGTACAATAACTGAATGCCACCAAAGAAGAAATTTAGATAACCTGAAAGAAAATCAACCAGAAAAGGTAAAGTGAAACCACTGGCTGGTATGAAAGCTGCAGTGGTTCAGCAAAAAAAAAAAAAAAAAAAACATTTCAAGTTTCAGATGTGGTACAAGAGATTGCTTCTAGTAACTTAGAGGAACAAGTAAACCAAATGAAGTAATTAAAATAAATGAATCCTTGAAGGAGTATATCAATTCAAATAACAAAAAGCTGAAAAAAAAAAGATTTAGTAACCTTTTTTGGATGATCTAGTAAAATTGCAAAAATCACAGGTTGAAATGAAGAACAGGCTGAATATGAGCTTTCTCAAGAAGAGTTGTTTCAAAAACTGGTAATGTTAGAAGAGAGAGTGCACAAAGAAATGATGAAATGTTCTGCTACACCAGAGAAACTGGAAGGAATAGACTAATTTTATGAAAGTACAAATAAGCAACTGGACTGTTATTCCACAGCAGGATTTGTTAATTGAAAGGGCACATTGAGTGTATGCTGTGAACCTGGCCATGAGAAAGCAGCCAAGACCATATTACTAAGGATGCAGTCATACCAACAGAAATAATTGAGCCTGACAAAACTGTGGCAGAAGAGAAAAGTATTAAAGACAAGAGTCTGATTATGACAAGGAGAAAACATGGCTACAAACTAATTTATTGGCAAGAGGATACACTGCTAGAGACGTTACTATAGGCACTGGAATATTGGCTGACCTTAGGAGAAATAAAGGCTTTCCATTCCCTTTTAAGAGACCTGATAAAGAAAAAAAATCACTGGTGACGTCGCACCTCAAAACTAGCAACTTAAATTAATTTTAACTTTTTCCAATGACAGTAGTGAAATTTGTAATATCATTAGGAAATTTTGGACTATTCTCACACAGGATTACAAACTCTGGGAAATTGTAGGGGATACGCCCAAGTTTATTTTTAAAAACAAAAAGAACATTAAGCAGTTACTCTGCTCAAAAGATGGTTTTCCACGTTCTTTTGTTAGAGGAAAGGTATATTTCACTGTGGAAGATGTTCAGCATGTGGCAATATTGATACCAGCCATTGTTTTAAACATCCTGCCAATGGGAAAGAATATTCCTTTTTATGTTATGCGGATTGTAATAGCCAGCATTTGGTTTATCTTGCCACTTGCCAGAGCTGCCCTGCATATTATGTGGGGAAAACGGATCAGATTTTTAAGAATAGAGTATTAAGGCACCTCCGTGAGATATGGAATAAAGACAGCAAAAATGCCCTTGCAGCGCACGTCATGCAATTCCCTTTACATAACTTCAAATTTAAGGTTATTGAATTAACATATCAGGGTCTGAAGCAAGGTGACATCTTCAACAATACTTAAAGGAACAAAGTAAAATGGATTATCAATTTAAGAGCGGATAAACCGCCAGGATTAAATGTGATAGTCCCAATGAGACCAATGTTAAAGAATAGGAGATCAGTGATTGGGTAAGATGGAGTGTCCTCTGGTCATTTTTGATTAGATTAAAAGTCTCTTGGACTTGAGTAAGGGTGTTATTCCAAAAAGGAACTTCTGATTGGTTCTTCCCATCCTTTTTAGTAAGAGTTTCCCCTTCCTGTTATATGATCTGAAGAAGGAAGAATCCAAAAGCGCTTATTGTTTGTACTTTTAAGAGGGCTTTTTATTGGTTTTATTGTGTCTATTGGATATTAAAAGACGTTTTTTAATTGTGTACATTTGACGTTTTCTCATGGAGGTGCCATTGGTGTTTTTTCTGCCTTTGTCTTTTTGTTTCACCGGTGCACCTTTAGCAGTTACAGGTATTTGCATTAATTAAAGAATGCCTTATGGTTGTCTTTAGTTGAGGAAGCTAATGTGGATTTGAAGTTTGCTTTGGAGGACTTCACAAGGAGTCTTATTTGCTTGTTTAAACTGAGAAGGGAGTGTTTCCAGTTTAAGGCTCGCTCCCCCTTACTCCGAGAAAGCAATTTCTTCCTCTTATTGTAAAGCTTGTTAGTGGCAGTTGTCCACCAGGCAGGTTTACTCTTCCTTGAGGAGCTTGTTTTGGTCCTATCAGTTACAGCCAAGCTAAAGCAGTTATACAGGTGTTTGTATAAAGCCCTGGTGTAGAACTCAGCATAGTTGCCAGTTCCATCTGATCGGGGGGGTTCAGTAAAGCTATTTATATCATCCTGTAACAGGTTACAGTCTGCTTTGGAGAAGTTTTTTTAGTTTTGTTTCTGCTGGGGAGATCAGATGTGGTAGTTGCTTCAAATGAGACTGATTTGTGGTCAGACCTCACTAGGGAAGATCTCACAGTGGGGGTGCTTCAGTGGTCCCCCATATTAGTAAGCACCAAATCCAGGATGTTGTCAACCCACTAGTGAGGGTGTCAGCCAGCTGGTCCAGGGCATCGGCATTAACAAAGTCAAGGAACCTTTGGGCAAGTGAGTTAGAGCATGAGTAATTTACCCAGTCAATGCATGGGTAGTTAAAGTTGCCCAAAACCATGGTGTTCAGATGCATCTTGATAGACTCAAGTAGATCTAAATAGGCAGAGTGGATGTCATGATTCACGGAGGGTGTCCTGTAGCTGGCAATGACTTGAACAGGTGTCCTACCAACCATTAATTGCACCTGAAGTATCTCCAGGGAATCATACTGTTTAACCATTCTGGAGGTGTATTTATCTGTAATGAATATTGATACACTGCCTCCTTTAGTTTTCACACCTTCAGTTTGTGGTCTGAATATGTGGAAGGAGGTATAGCCTAGTGTGGCTGGGGTGCTCTGCACAGCCCTGAACCAGGTCTCCGTGACTGCACAAATGTCTGTGTTCCAAGGTGAGAACTGCTTTCAGTGAGTGCAGTCTCATGCTAAGACTCCTAGCATTTAGCAGCATAATCTTGAGGTTGTTTATAGATGGCTTTTTTACGTCAGGAATTTTGTCCTTGAGACACTGCCTAAAAAAGGCCAAAATCCCAGGGGTGACAGATGAAGACCATCTCTGGCAAAGTATCAACGTCTGTTGATCATGTCATCCCAAGCTGACAGATACTGTATCCACTTAGAATGACACCAGAAACTAATCCAATTATTAAAGTCAATATTATTATTAAGTTAATGGGTTTTAGGGGGTATTGGGGTGTGTTTCTATTTTTCTTTGAGGGTTTTCATTAAAATAAAAAGTTTTGTAAGATGTGACATAGGCTCAAGTGGAGATGACAAGAAACAATTGTATAAAAGATTAACCTGCCAAACACTACATGCATGTAACACAAAAGCTGGAACTTGACATTTAACAAAAAAGTTGTTATACATAAAAGGTGGGAATAATAATATTTCAAGAATATGATGCTTTCTGTAATGTCTACAAACATCAATGGTCTCACAGATAAATACAGAAAAGAAAGAGTGGTGAACTATATTAACATGTAGTGTGCAAATAGCTCTGCCACAGGAGCCACACTTGGAAAGAACTGAACATGTGAATTTGATAAAGAAAGGTGTTTAGGATCAATAATAACTAAAATAAAAATGCAATATGATGAAATAAAAATTATATACTTGCACTTTCCCACCTATCAGTTGAAAAGAGAGAAATTTAAGGAATGGGCTTTGGAATTAATTCAGGAGCTACTAGAAAAGATAGAAATTTCTTCTGAAAATGTAACTAGGGAGTGGGATAAAATTAAAGTGGAGTTTAAAACTAGGGTGGAAATAAAGGAAAAGGAGTTATGGCTAAGAAGTAAGAAGATTTTTTAGAGGGACTGACAAATGTTAAAGTATTGCAAAATAGGGGGAATCTCTAAGAACAAGAAAAGGAATTGTGATGATTGGGGAGATATGGGCGAAGGCTGCTGGCCTAGTCAAATAGAATTTGATATATAATTCTATCAACTGTATAAATAAATGTAAAATACAGGCTTGTGTTTTTAAATGTAAGAAAACTCTGAAATGTGGAACTGCAAAATATGTGACAACATTGCACTCTACTGGCAAAGTGAAGCATGTTGTATCCTTTTATGTTAGAATTCAGCCCGAGGGTGGCTGGATGAAGATTTCATTCCCATTGTTTTAGGCTAAAGTTTATGACTAGAATTTAGAAGTTGCTTTATTGCTTTAGTTTCTGTTAGTATATACATGTGAAATGTCTTCTATTGTTGTAAGTTTCTGTGCAAGTGTTAGATTGCTAAATAATGCAGTTTGTGGCCTGAGAACTCAGACCAGGTGTTAAAATGATGCAATATGTATACTGGGAAAACCTAAGTGTCAAAAGTGATGTAATTTTGGGAGGGCCTTAGAGACATGTATGTTAGTAATGTTTAAATACTATTTCTCACAAGAGACCTGGGGCATTTTGATATTGGACATCTAACTTACCAGCACTGCTTATGCTCTTTATGTATGTAAGTAGGTTTGTAGCACTGTGTTTTCTCTTAAGATTAGCTAAAGATTAGAAAGTTAGATTAAGTATTTTTCTGTGTAATCAGATCTTTCCTATGATATTATCTTAAGTTTCTGTGTGATCTCTGAACTCTTGGATATCTATGTGGTGTAGTAGATTTGTCTTGTGTTTTAATTATTTATTATTAAATATTTTTAAAACCTTCTACCTGTGGCTGGTTTGTGTAGAGATGAAGTATGCTTTAGAGTACATTATATATTTATAGAATTTACTGTCTAAGCCCTTCCAATAAGCCTTAGACTGTATAGTCACATTACCACTGGATATTAATATTGCACAGTAATAATTGGACACCCTTTTAAGGCCCTTTTAGTAACTGATATTATTAACTGTGTGGTGGCAGTAATTACTACCGTATAGTCTGGGTAAAGGGGCACAGCTGGAGAATCTGTATCAGCCTTTCCCATGAGTGTCTGTGAAGTTGTATAAATACTTATCTCAAAGTGTGTGTGTGTGTGTGTGTGTGTGTGTGTGTGTGTTGTGTCAGCTACTTGGGCAGGGACACAAAGCACTGGTTGGACAAAGAGAGTACTGGAGGTTAGCTTGCCAGCTAGGCTGAGATCTGGACCCTATAGCTGTGCTAGTGGGGAGTCTTATTGGGGACCTGGTGAGCAAGGGAGCAGCCAGCCCCAGACTGACTGTGATCTCTGTGTGCACTTAAGGGAAATTGTACTTTACTGTGTGTATTAGTTATCCTTTCCTCTTCTAGGAGACGACCTCCCTGGTGTTAGTGGTGAGGACTGAGGCTCCTTGATTGCTGGGCCAGGGCACAGTCATCACAAGTGTTTGGCAGTGGTGGGATCTACTTCACATACTAATTGGCTTGTAGTGGTGTGGGTAGAGGGAATTCCTGTAGTTTATGTACAGTGATCTCTAAAAGTGTTTTGTACTCTAAACAGCCACGCAGTGTATACCGAGAGTTCAGATCACAATTGTTTATTTCTTTTGTTAGCTTAGTGTTAGTCAGGGTGAGCAGGCAGCATGTCAGCAGAAGAGTATGGAAAGCTGACAAGGAGCCAGTTGGCAGAGATGTGCCAGGCTAGGGGGCTGGTGCATGGAAACCTGACTAAGGCAGACATGATTGCAGCCTTGGTTATATCTGCATCAGAAAACAGCATCCTGGAGGACAATCAGACTGACAGTGGAGATACAATATCCTCAGAGAATGGATAGCTTAACCTTTCTGCAGTGGACTTAAAAAAACAGCTGGAGATAAAGAGACTTGAGTTGGAGGCCAGGCGTATGGAACTGGAAGCAGCCAAGAGAATGAGGAACCTAGAAGCTGAATGAATGTCAGAGAAAGCATGAGAGGGAAATGTTGACTCTTCACCAGAGTCATGGAGGTAATGAGGAAGGGAGTAATCAGACCCCAGAAGCACAAAAGGTCAGTAAATTTCTTCCACAGTTTAAAGGGAGGATAATTTTGATAGCTTCATTCATATGTTTGAGCGAGTATGTAAACAGTATGAAGTTGACCAAAGGCTCTGGGTATGGTTCCTGACCCCCCCTTACTCCATGGTAAAGCTGTAACTTCTTTAGCAAAAATACATGACACTGACTGTTTTTATTACACTGCTGTAAAAAGACATTTGTTAGAATATTGCAAGCTAACACCTGAAATGTATAGGAAAAAGTTTTGTGAGCATAGACACAAGGCAGATGAAAATGTATGTGAATATGTTGTTGAACTGAACACTTATTTTCATAGCTGGGTGAGTGGATGTCAGGTCACCACTTTTGAAGGGCTGGCAGACCTTTTGGTAAGGGAACAAGCCCTTAGCACTTTGCCTGAGGACATGAGGATCTGGTTAGCTGATAGACAGTGTGCTACTTCAGAGGAGTTGGGGAAGAAGGGAGACCTATACCTAGCAAGCAGGGTAGCCCTGCACAGGAAAGGGACCCCCAGTCATGCTCATGGGACTAAAGGAACCCATGGTGGGCAGCAGAGACTGTCCCAACAGAATCCGCCAGTAGCAGGGGAAGCCACTAGTCCAGGTATATGTCCAGGAGCTAGGGTTAAATGTTTTGAATGTAACCAGTGGGGCCATGTGGCATACAGGTGTCCATGGAGGCAAGGTGGGAAACAAAAGGTGAAAGAGCCAGTAAGTGGAAAAGACAAAAATGCCAATAGTGGGTTGTCTTGAGACAACAGGGGTATGAAACTACCTACCATCCTGCAGATGTCCTCAGGGGGAAGGATTTGGATGAGGCAGTACTATGTACTTATGCAGTTACATGCAGTGGGGCTAGGAGACAAGCATGTGAGTCTGGTAGCCTGGGGAGACCCAGACACACTGCATACTTGCAGTCAGGACTGCTGAGGTGGTTACTTCAGGGAGTGAGCTACGCTGTAGCAGTGAGACTGAATGTGAGCCACAGCTGCTTGTGGGTACTGATGTTCCCTTGGACAGGGTAACTGCAAAGGTAGAGGTGAGTAGTAGTACCCAGGCTGACAGTGAGGCACCGCTGTCAGAGGATGCCAGACTTCCAGTGGAAGAGGAGCTGGGAAGGGTTACAAGGAGAGACGTGAGACAGGCTCAGCTCTCAGACCCTACAATGCAAGGCCTGAGGCAGGTAGCTAGGGAGGTACCTGATTCTCAAGGTAGGGGGAATCTGTATGATGGAACAAAGGGTTACTGTACAGAGAGTGGACCCCTAAGGGAGGGCTAGAAGGTGAGAGAGTACATCAGTTGGTAGTGCCTAGAGCTTATTGTCTGGTGCTTCTAGCCATAGCCCATGATATTCCCTTTGCAGGTCATATGGGCATAAAACGTACAAAGAGGTGTATTATGCAAAATTTCTATTGGCCTGGAATTTCCAGAGATGTAAGAGGGTACTGCAGGACCTGTGAGCAGTGCCAAAAGGTAGGCAAGGCAGGAGACAAGGTGAGAGCTCCTTTGATGCCTTTGCCTGTGATTGAAGAGCCATTTCAGAGGGTAGCTATGGATATTGTGGGCCCTCTGAGTACCCCAAGTTCCACAGGGAAAACGTATATCGTAGTGATTGTAGATTATGCTGCACGATACCCTGAGGCAGTGGCTTTGTCCTCCATTAAGGCCGAGAAGGTGGCAAATGCTTTGCTAGATATTTTCAGCAGGGTAGGTTTCCCAACGGAAATACTGTCTGACAGAGGTGCCAATTTCATGTCAGACCTGCTGGCTTGTCTGTGGAGATCCTGTGGGCTGAAGCACATGAAGACCACCCCCTACCATCCCCAGACTAATGGTCTTGTTGAGAGGTTAAACTCTACAATCAAGTCCATGCTACAGGCATTTGCAGATCAGTTTAAGAGGGACTGGGACAAATATTTGCCCCATCTGTTGTTTGCTTACAGAGAGGTTCCCCAGGAATCCACAAGTTTTTCACCCTTTGAGTTGCTGTATGGGCAGAGGGTGAGGGTACTTCTAGATTTAATTTGAGATGAGTGGGAAGGTGTGTGAGAGTCTCACAAGGAGTCTGTTGTGGCATATGTCCTGAACCTCAGGACAAGGCTTAGGAAACTCGTGGGCCTGGCCCAGGAGAACCTGGCAGAAGCCCAACAACAGAAAAAGGAGTGGTATGACAGGAATGCTTGAGCTAGAGAGTATGCTGTAGGGCAGCAGGTGATGGTTCTCATTCCTGTCAGACACAACAAGCTGCAAGCAGCTTGGGAGGGACCCTACAAGGTGGTAAGAAAGGTAAGTGCTGTTAACTACATGGTGGAAGTGCTAGGCAGACTGCATGGGCACAAATTGTACCATGTTAACATGATGAGACCTTACCATGATAGGGAGGCCCTTGTGCTGAGCATTTGCAGTGGATTGCAGGAAGAGTCTGAGAGAGATCTTGGGAGTGATCTCCTCAGTGAGGCTCGGGCTGACACCTCGGTGGAAGGGGTAGCAATGTCCCAGCAGCTATCTCCTACCCAGGTTCGAGAAATCCAAGCAATGTTGCAGGAATTTGGGGATGTGTTCACTGGGAAACCAGGGAGCACCCACCTGGTGCAGTACCTGGTGGATACAGGATCCCAAAGGCCTATTAGGCAGGCCCCTTATAGGGTGCTTGAGAGAGTCAAACAGACTCTGAGGGAGAAGGTACAGGAGATGTTGAAACTACGGGTGATTCAAGAGTCCAACAGTCCCTTGGCCTCACCATTGGCATTGGTGCCAAAGAAGGATGGCAGCAACATGTTCTGTGTGGATTACAGGAAATGAAATAGTCACACAGAGTCAGAAGCTTACTCCATGCTTAGGACAGATGAGGCCCTAGAGCAGCTGGGTAGGGCTAAGTATCTTACAACCATTGATCTTACCAAGGGTTACTGGCAGGTGCCCTTGACTCCCAGTGCTAGAGAGAAGTCAGCCTTTGTGACTCCTTTTGGCTTGTATGAGTTCACAAAGATGCCCTTGGGGATGAAAAATGCCCCAGCGACTTTTCAGAGGCTGGTAAATCATATCTTAGCAGGAGCAGGAGGGTTTGCCCTTACTTACATGGATGATATTGCTATCTACAACCATTCCTGGCAAGAGCACCTTCAGCATGTCAGGGAGGTGCTGGGCAGACTACAGAGGGCAGGGTTGACCATTAAGCCGAGCAAATGTCAGGTGGGTATGGCAGAGGTCTCCTACCTAGGACATAGAGTGGGGAGTGGTAAGATAAAGCCAGAACCTGCCAAAGTGGAAGCTATTCAGGCATGGCCTGCACCTGCTACCAAAAGCAGGTGAGGGCATTCTTAGGGACAGCAGGGTACTACAGAAAGTTTGTTGCCAATTATAGTACCATAGCTGCTTCCCTCACAGACATAACAAGGAAGAACAGGCCAGATAAGGTAGTGTGGACCCCAGCATGTGAGCAGGCATTTCAGAAACTTAAGGAAGCCTTGGGAGGACCCCCTGTGTTAGCCAGTCCAGACTACAGCAAAGACTTTGTTGTGCAGGTGGATGCTTCAAACCATGGGATGGGGGCTGTACTTAGCCAGATTTCTTCAGAGGGAGAAGAGCACCCAGTGGCTTATCTCAGTCATAGGCTCCAACCCAGGGAGGAATGCTATGCAGCGGTAGAAAAGGAATGTCTAGCCATAGTGTGGGCACTGCAGAAACTTCAGCCTTATCTGTATGGAAGAAACTTCACCGTGATGACAGATCACAACCCTCTAACATGGTTAAACAGAGCCAGTCAGCAAAATGCCAAGTTGCTAAGATGGAGTCTGTGGTTGCAAGCATATGACATGTCAGTGCAGCACCGCAGTGGGAGTAGCAATGCCAATGCAGAAGGGCTCTCAAGACAGGGAATGGGGTGAGGTACACCCAGATAGATCTGACACTCTCAAGTGATGTTTCTCAAGGGGCACTTGAAAAACTTGCTTGAGTTCCCCAGTGGGGAAGAGATGTGACGATTGGGGAGATATGGGCGAAGGCTGCCAGCCTAGTCAAATAGAATTTGATATATAATTCTATCAACTGTATAAATAAATGTAAAATACAGGCATGTGTTTTTAAATGTAAGAAAACACTATGAAATGTGGAACTGCAAAATATGTGACAACATTGCACTCTACTGGCACAGTGAAGTATGTTCTATCCTTTCATGTTAGAATTCGGCTTGAGGGTGGCTGGATGAAGATTTCATGGTCATTGTTTTAGGCTAAAGATTATGACTAGAATTTAGCTATGGAATGTGCTTTATTGCTTTAGTTTCTGATAGTATATACACATGAAATGTCTTCTATTGTAAGTTTCTGTGCAGGTGTTAGATTGCTAAATAATGCAGTTTGTGGCCTGAGAACTCAGACCAGGTGTTAAGATGATGCAATATGAATAATGGGAAAACCTAAGTGTCAAAAGTGATGTAATTTTGGGAGGGCCTTGGAGACATGTTTGTCAGTAATGATTAAATATTATTTCTCACAAGAGACCTGGGGCATTTTGATCTTGGACATCTAACTTATCAGAACTGCTTATGCTCTTTATGTATGTAGGTAGGATTGTAGCACTGTGTTTTCTTTTAGGATTAGCTAAAGATTAGAAAGTTAGATTAAGTATTTTTCTGTGTAATCAGATCTTTCCTACAATATTATTTGAAGTTTCTATGTGATCCCTGAACTTTGGATATCTCTGTGGTGTAGTAGATTTGTCTTGTGTTTAAATTATTTATTATTAAATATTTTTAAAACCTTCTACTTGTGGTTGGTTTGTGTATAGATGAAGTATGCTTTAGAGTACATTATATATTTATAGAGTTTACTGTCTAAGCCCTTCCAATAAGCCTTAGACTGTATAGTCACATTACCATTGGATATTAATATTGCACAGTAATAACTGTACACCCTTTTAAGGGCCTTTTAGTAGCTGATATTATTAACTGGGTGGTGGCAGTAATTACTACCGTATAGTCTGGGTAAAGGGGCACAGCTGGAGAATCTGTGTCAGCCTTCCCCAGGAGTGTCTGTGAAGTTGAATAAATACTTATATCAAAGTGTGTGTGTGTATTGTGTCAGCTACTTGGGCAGAGACACGAAGCACTGGTTGGACAGAGAGGGTACTGGAGGTTCTAGCTTGCCCAGTTAGGCTGAGACCTGGACCCTATAGCTGTGCCAGTGGGGAGACTTATTGGGGACCTGGTGAGCAAGGGAGCAACCAGCCCCAGACTGACTGTGATCTCTGTGTGCACTTAAGGGAAATTGTACTTTACTGTGTGTATTAGTTATCCTTTCCTCTTCTAGGAGACGACCTCCCTGGTGTTAGTGGTGAGGACTGAGGATCCTTGATTGCTGGGCCAGGGCACGGTCGTCATAGGAATAACTGCAGAATGCTAAAAGGAAAATAAGTGATTACCTCGATAATATGCAAGAGTTTAGAAAGATTGATGTTAAGCAACTATTTTTTTGATGATTCTAGAGCACAAAAACTTTTAGCACAACGACTCAGGCAACAAAAAGTGGAAAGGGCTGATACCAAGCTCGGGGAGCCTATAACAAGGAACATAACAAGAGATCCTGTAGAAGCATTAGAAATATTTGGGAAATTTTATGAAAGTCTGTATAAAACAGTGAAATATGGAAATAAAGAAAAGGTACAAATGGAAATGTTTATGGAAGAATTAAAAAATATGCCAAGGTTAGAGGTAGATAAGGCTCAATTACTAACAGTTAGGATAGCAAGAGATGAGATAAAAATGGCTATGTATAACTAAACTACAGGAAAGTCCCCAGGAATAGATGGTATTCCTATGGAAGTTTGGAAGCTAGGAGCGAAAAAACTGATAAAGATCTGGAAGGTTTTGTTAAACAGTATTTTAAGAGGAGGAGAAGCACCAACATCCTGGAAGAAAGCAGTGGTAGCTGTAATACCTAAAGAGGGTAAAGATCCATCAGATCCAGCTTCATGTAGGCTCATTTCAATCCTAAACCTTGTTTATGAAGTGTTTATTTCTATAATGGTAAAAAATGGCAAAGGTGATGCCAAAATTGATAGATATGGATTATTGTGGTTTTATGTAGGTGAGACAAACATTTGACAACATTAACAGAGCAGTGATGATCCAGAAGAAGCAGAATGTAAGAAAATACCACTGTTGTTGGTGGGTCTTGATGCAGCTAAAGCATTTGACAGTAGACTGGGACTTCGTGAGCAGGGCAATAGAAGGATTTGCTTTCCATGATACATTCATAAGGCTAATTAGGATTATATATGACGGATTGGAGGTGAAAATTAAAGTGGGTGGTGTCCTCTCTGATAACTTCTGCTTGAGTAAAGGAACCAGGCAGGGTTGTCCGCTTTCCCTTTTGTTGTTTGTATTATATTTAGAACCAGTGGCAAAGAAAATAAAGGACTCAGATATCCAAGGATATAATTGGTATTATACTCAGGAAAAGCTGGCTGTATTTGCAGATGACATTATTTTATACATGACCAAACCAGAAAGGGACATTACAGTGTTATGGAACATTTTAAGACAGTTTCAGATCTTCTCAGATACAAAATTAATGAAGCTAAAAAAAGGCAATACTGGTAAATTATGTATCCACACACAAATTGGTTCAACAATATCCATATTTATGGAGACGTTAAAAAATGAAGTATTTAGGAGTATTCATAGGTTGGTACTAGGCTATTGGCCCTAGGGCCTATACAAGCCTAGCCATAACAATTCCCTGGATATTTCTTCCACAGTATTTACTTCCCTGGACCCCTGTCTAGCAGGGCGACTGACATGATCCCTGGGGTGAATTTCCTATCTCCCATCCAATCATCAAGGTTCCTTTTGAAGAGGGCAAAAAAGGTACTCTGCTTGACATGTATGGGCGGTCTATTCCAGAGTATGGGGAGTCTCTGGGTCAGGAACCTATCCCTCCAGCATGTTTTGTTCATTGTGATGACAAGGTTTAGATCCCTGAAGCATATGGCTCTGAGGAATTGGGATTTCTTTAAGTGGAGCATGTCCAACAGCTCAGGCTTTGACATGGCCTTGTATGTTAAGCAGAGATCGCCTCTGAGTAGATGATATGCCACAGAGTATAGCTGAAGTTTTTTTAGACAGCCAGCATAGGACATCTGCTTTAGGCCTGTGATTCATTTAGTGAGGTATTTCTGTGGCCTTTCTAGCTTTTGCAGATGTCTTGTGAGGTACATACCAAATGGGGTGTTGTACTCTATAATGGGTGTAATGAGGGATGAGTACAGTGGGACAATGACCTCCTTTTTTTCTGGATGAAAAGCCCTTAGTGATTAGGTGTGCCACACAGAAGGATTTCCTGACTGTTGTGGTGATGTGGTTATCAAAGGTGAGACCACTGTCCACCTGTGTCCCTGAGTATCTCATCACATTTTCAGTGTTTAGTGTACTGCCACCTATGTGGTAATTCATGGGTACATGGTTTTTACCAAAGGGGATAACTATACATTTGGCATTAAGCTTGAGCCCATGGCTCTGGCACAGAGCATCTGTTTCTGTAAGGCCCTTTTGTAGAATATCCACATCATTTGGGGATTCAATAATGGCTCTCAGTTTGCAGTCATCTGCAAAAATTGTTAGCCAGAGTCCCTTAGTGTTGGCCTATACTTCAGAGAAGTAGATGCCAAACAAGAGCAGTCCCAGGACTGAATCCTGAGGTACTCCACTTGTCACTTGTCTGGAGCTGGATTTGGAGTCAGCTACCTTTGCAGTCTGGGTTCTGTTAGTAAGCCAGTTGGCAACCCATTGAGTGATGCAGGGATTAATGCCCAGCTTAGTAAGTTTATCTATGATTCCAGAGTGGGGGATGGTGTCGAAGGCCTTGGCAAGGTCCAGATAGGCTGTGTGGACTGCCTTACCCTTGTCCACAGCTCTGGAAACTGATTCAAAGAAGTCAATCAGGTTCAGGAGACAAGATCAGTTCTTCACAAACCCAAACTGGGTGGGGTCCTGTGTTTGAAGGTTGTCAATGTCTTTGTTTATAAGTTCCATGATAATGTGTTCCATGCCCTTGCAGATCAGGCTTGTGAGACTGATGGGACAGTAGTTCCTGGGATCCAAGGTGGAGCCACCCTTGTGGAGTGGGATTACTGTAGCTGTGCGCCACTCAGTGGGCATGAAACCTGAAGTGAGGCTATGATTAAACATGACACTTAGGTGAGCTGCCAGTTCATTATGTAGTTCATGTAGTACACAGCCCGGGATGTCATCTGGTCCCATGGATGCTGTATTCTTAGCTTTGGAGAGTGCAGTTTCTACCTGTGTGGCCGTGATTACCGGAATTTGGCAATCTTTTGGTATTGAGATGGGCCCTTTAGGGGGTGGGGGGTGAAGTTGGCACTAAATCGATCTGCCAGGATATTGGCAATATCTTTGGGATCAGTATATTTAATGCCATTCTGTTGTAGCTCAGAGCAGATATGAGCATTGCCATTTAGATTCTTGACATAACTATAGAATGCCTTGTGGTTGTCTTTGGAATCTTTGGCAATTTTATTTTCGTAACTAGCTTTGGAGGATTTTATGAGGGATCTCAGCTTCTTACTGAGGCTGGTAAGGGAGTTTTTTCCATCCTGGGATTTTCCTCTTTTCTGCAACAGTTTCTTCCTTCTGTTGTATAGTTTGTTTGTGGCAGGGGACCACTAGATTGGCTTACTTTTTTTTGGAGGAGAACGTCTTGGTTCTATTTGGGATGGCACAATTCATGCACGAGTGGATGTGCTCATACAGTGCCTTAGTGTTGGATTCAGCAGTTGAACTTTCAGATCCCGTATGCATGGGTGTTATGAAGTTTGTCACGTCTGACTTAAGAATCATGAAGTTGGCTTTGGAGAAGTTTTTTTATGGAGGTTTCCTTACTGGGAGGTGGGGGTGGGATGTGGATGTCAAGGTTGATTTGCTTATGGTCAGACCTGACCATTGAGGGGGTAACCACTGGTGTGGAGCATCTATCTCCCATGTTGGTAATGACCAGGTCTAGGATATTGGAGCCCCTGATGGGACAATGGATTAGTTGATCCAGGGTGTTGGAATTTATGAATTCCAAGAACCGTTGAGAAAAGGTGTTGGTACCAGAGTAGTTTTCCCAGTTAATGGCAGGGTAGTTGAAATTGCCCAGTATTAGGGTGTTTGGTTGTATCTTAATATTTTCCAGTATGTTTAGAAAGGTGTAGTGAGAATCTTGGGGCATGGTGGGGGATCTGTAGCAAGCTACAATTTGGATTGCAGTCTTACCTATTGTTAGTTGCACCTGGAGAATTTCAGATGCATTGTGTTAGGCAATTAACCTGGAGGTGTGAATATCCTTGGTGAATATGGACAGTCCTCCACCTTTAGTGCTTCGGTCTTGGTTTGATGGCCGAAAAGTGTGGTAAGAGTTGTAGCCTGGTATTGCAGGGGTGCTCTCTGGAGCCTTGAACCAGGTCTCAGTTACTGCACAGATATCGATGTTCTTCATTTTTAGAAGTGCGTCGAGAGAGTGCATTTTGAGCTTTAGACTTCTAGCATTGAGTAGCATTACCTTCAGATTATGCATGCTTGTATCTGTTATGGTGGTGGTTTTATCCTTTGAAACTTGCCTAAAAAAGAAACTCTAGGGGTGGCAAGAGCTGTAGCCAGTAACCTGAATCCCAGGGGTGACAGGTGCAGACCTTCTCTGGTAAAGCATTGTGGTTTGTCGATCATATCTTCCCAAGTTTAATGAGAGTCTTGCTGCTACATATCCTACGGAATTAACAAGTTCAATAGCACCTGGTCAGCGTACACCATTGACATCCTTTGGGATAAACAGGAGTAATTCAGGTGAACCAGCTACTACCCAGAGTATGACACAGGAGCCTGTACTGATTAGTAGACAATGTGAAGTAACACGTACCATAACTGGTGGTGATAGACAAGCGGAACAAACGGAAAATCATCCACTAACCTCAGCTGCTGCTAATAATACGTTAACTTCTAACGAAGGGCATAACAACAACAGAACAGAACCCACAGTGAATACAAGCATTCGAGAGCTTATTGGAGCTCCATCATTTCAAGAGTGGATCCATGACATCAGTAAGGTTAGCTTTAGCCAAAGCAACTTACGGGAGCAACCGGCTGACAACGCTATGCATGCTGAGGTTGGTAATGACATTATTACTAACAATTTAAAAATGCTTGATGCTAAACTGTTAAAAATTAAAAAACTCCAATTAGAAATTAATTACTTTCAGGAATGTAATAGACAGCGACTGGTCCCAAAGGGTTTAAGGCACCATTTTTACCCTTCAGGACTGGTGGCAAATTCCTTATTCCATTTGGAACTAAATACTTTGTTCGATGAACAAGGTTTTGCTTTAATGGAATTATTGGATAAACACTATGGGATTCAAATAGCGGATTTATCTAAGGAAGTTGCTGTTCTAAATGATGCCATAATAAATCACTGTGACTTCCTTAGATACAAATTTGAATATGACAGATGTTTTAATTCCATCGACCAACTAGTTGTGAAGTTAAAAATGAATAAAAGTAAGAAGATGGCCCGAGACAGATTTGCTTATGACAATGGGACAGCATACCCTAATCCCCCTTTGTCACAAAATGGACTGGCTACTGTTAACTCTACAAGTACTGTTATAAATTCCCATAACCCACTTGGAGAAGATTTGGATTCCAGTTTTGGTGCAACAAATAACAATGCTAATAAACAAGATTCTTTCCAGAATCAAAATACATGGGCAGGACGACTAAGAAATGGCAAATTCAAGAATACGAATGGAGGAAATGGGTATCAGACTCATCCTAGTGACTTTGGTCCTAATGATGAACAATATAATTCAAGATTGGGAGCAATACCTAAAAGACCTTATAACACCAATCAGAGATACCAGAACCAAAAAAACAGATACCGCCCACAGAACCAAGCTATGAGGTGATCGATTATACCAATGGGCCAATTATAGTCCAAAATAAAGCAAAAGACTTTAGTATTTATAACTTTTCATGTGTTGAAATTGACCCTACATTAGTAGAGCTTTTAGCTAAAGGGCAAACGTTTATTCCTAGTAGTCACATGAATTTAGTACAGAATATTAAAGACTTAAAGTTCTTTGTTAGAAAGCTTAACCTCAATCTACTACTAGGTGATTCGTTAAGGTCTGAGAGTGAGTATAAAGTAGCAAGTGAATATAATCCACCATTACATCCTACCCTCAGTACCTTTGAATCAGTAATGGAGTTAGATTTACGTTACCTTACTAATAGAAATAATAAACTTTTTTGTAGTGATACTCGAATCAAAAATATCACCAGGGATGAAACACAAGCCCTTGCCCTATTTAAGTCATTAGGAATTAGATCTGTTAAACCTGATAAAGGTGGTGGGTTAGTAATTTTCAACAACTATGACTATATTAATAGAGTTGAATGTATCCTAGATAGTGATACGTACGCAAAGGCTTTGATAAATGAAGTGAATGTAGCGTATAGTAGAATTAGAAGCTATTTTAGTGATTTGTTTATAGATGGATATATAGACATCGATACTTATCACTACATTACTATTAGTTGGCCAAAGATTCCTATACTATTTGCAACACCTAAAATCCATAAGGACATATTCAACCCACCACTTAGACCATTAATTGATGGACGGGCATCTATAACTTATGCTGCCGCCAAGGTAGTAGAAAATATTTTGAAGAAGTATTTAAAAACGGAAAAACAAGTCTGTAAAGACTCGTGGACATTTTTGACAAATATCAATGATATAAGATATGAAGATGAAACCAACTTTTTAACAATAGATGTAATTGATTTATATGCATCTATTCCTCACACAGAAGGAATTGAATGGGTTAACCTCTTCCTAATTAAGAAGGGGGCATCACCTAATGAGACCTTTACAGTTATAACGTTACTTGACATCATATTAACAAATAATTATTTTACATTTAACAACAACTTATACTTGCAAAAGTGTGGTGTTGCGATGGGCTCACCTGTTGGAGCCAGTTTCACAAACACAGTAATGGTCTATTGGGAATCTAACTTTATTTTCAATGATGGAGAGTTGACCAAATATATTAAGTACTATACCCGATTCCTAGATGATATATTTATTTTATATCAAGGGTCTCAGGAAATGGCTGATAACTTTTTACAGTACTTGAATAATACCACTAATTTCTTTAAATTTACTTCGGATTTTCATCAATCGACTATTAATTATTTAGATGTAAACTTAACCAAAGATATAATTAATAAACAATATATTGCTCGAATTCATAGGAAGGAAACATTTTGTAATTCCTACCTCCATTATACTAGTCTACATCCTTATACACAGAAGAAATCTATAATAAAGGGACAACTAATTAGAGCGGCCCATATGTCAACCTTATATAGTGATTTTTTTGACAGAATGCAATTTCTTAGTTACTTTATTTACAGAGAGAGGATATCCAACTGATTTTATTATGGATATTTTCAATGAAGTTAGACTCAAAAGAGAAAATAACTTCATAGTACCAATTCTAGATGAGAAAAGTAGTAGTAGTAATGATGATATAACAGGATATGAGGCAATAAATGAAGAGAGACAATTGAATAGAAATTTGGAGAACAACATCCATATTATTAATACTGAAAATAGTATTAATGATAGTAATAATAATAATAATAAAAAATATCAATTGTGTTATATTATGACATATAACATTGAAAGTGACATCATTAGGAATATTTTATACAAAAATTGGCTGTTAATCCAACAAGACAGAAATATTAATCAAAGATTTTCAGAACATCCAACAATTGTGTTTAGAAAAGGTCGCAACATTAAAAATATCCTTGAGTCTAGTAAAACTAATAGTTTTAGCTACCGTGTAGGAATGACTACTTGTAGTAGCTGTAATATGTGTAAACATATGCTCAGCGGTGAATATGTTACTATAAATAACAACAAATATAAGATAAAACATAAAGTCAACTGTAACTCAAAACTAATATTCTATGTAGCAACGTGTACTTTATGCACAGCGTTCTACATAGGTAAAACAGAACGCCGCCTTAGAGACAGAGTTTACGAACATACATATGCGATAGCCAATGCAAAGACGGACAATGCATTGGCTAAACATACTAACGCTAATGTAGGACATAAATTTAAATTTACAGCTATAGATCAAATAATAACTGACATTAGAGGGGGACCATATAACCTCTTGTTGGAAGAATGTGAATTATGCTGGCAATGGAAAACAAATTCCTTTTTCAAACCAGGATTAAATGAGCAATGTAATATTTCATGTTTATTGAAGTTGAAAAGTTTACATAGATAAGTATCTTATAACACAATTATTTTATAACATATTTCCGTTAACGGTAAAATTTTAAGAATATATATATATATATATATATATATATATATATATATATATATATATATATATATATGTTTTTAGTATTAATTTTATATTAAACAATAATTATATATATTTTAACACATTCTTAATATGGGTTGTAGTGTCATCCATAGTTTGTCACTCTATTTATGGTCATGACCTGGGTAATTCATGGTTCATTAATTTTTCATATATATATATATATATATATATATATATATATATATATATATATATATATATAGTATAGTTAAATATAATTGAGTACTCCTTTACAGAAATTAGTTTTAATTTTTAAATTTTTAAATTAATCTTTAAATTAATTTTTAGTTTTATACATAAATGTAATGCACATAATTTAGTTAAACAAACTTTTTTATGAGTAAGAGGGTGTTTGCATGTATATATCTATGTATAATTTAATTTATGTGGACGCTGTTTATAGGTGCTATATATAATATATAGTCATACACTAAGCTATGTTAGTATATATATATATATACATATAGTGCATTTTTTTAGATTTGTAGCAGCATGTTAATACATTAATTAATTAGATTTTAAATATGTGTTTCTAATATCTGTTTAAATGTTTTTGTCTAGTAAAGACAAGTGTATCATTTTAATTGTTTCCATTAGGAAATGACGTTATGCTATAAATGTAGGACATATATTTTGTAACCCTTGTCTGAAGAAGTTGCTCTAATCGAGGGCGACGAAAAGCGCTTTACGTTAATTAAAGTTAATTTTCCTTGGTTCTACTTGTTGGCTTGGTTCGGAGGTTTCTTTTGGTGCTTGCGATTTTATGAGGGATCTCAGCTTCTTACTGAGGCTGGTAAGGGAGTTTTTTGCATCCTGGGATTTTCCTCTTTTCTGCAAAAGTTTCTTCCTTCTGTTGTATAGTTTGTTTGTGGCAGGGGACCACTAGATTGGCTTACTTTTTTTTGGAGGAGAACGTCTTGGTTCTATTTGGGATGGCACAATTCATGCATGAGTGGATGTGCTCATACAGTGCCTTAGTGTCGGATTCAGCAGTTGAACTTTCAGATCCTGTATGCATGGGTGTTATGAAGTTTGTCACGTCTGACTTAAGAATCATGAAGTTGGCTTTGGAGAAGTTTTTTTATGGAGGTTTCCTTACTGGGAGGTGGGGGTGGGATGTGGATGTCAAGGTTGATTTGCTTATGGTCAGACCTGACCATTGAGGGGGTAACCACTGGTGTGGAGCATCTATCTCCCATGTTGGTAATGACCAGGTCTAGGATATTGGAGCCTCTGATGGGACAATGGATTAGTTGATCCAGGGCGTTGGAATTTATGAATTCCAAGAACCGTTGGGAAAAGGTGTTGGTATCAGAGTAGTTTTCCCAGTTAATGGCAGGGTAGTTTAAATTGCCCAGTATTAGGGTGTTTGGTTGTATCTTAATATTTTCCAGTATGTTTAGAAAGGTGTAGTGAGAATCTTGGGGCATTGTGGGGGATCTGTAGCAAGCTACAATTTGCATTGCAGTCTTACCTATTGTTAGTTGCACCTGGAGAATTTCAGATGCATTGTGTTAGGCAATTAACCTGGAGGTGTGAATATCCTTGGTGAATATGAACAGTCCTCCACCTTTAGTGCTTTGGTCTTGGTTTGATGGCCGAAAAGTGTGGTAAGAGTTGTAGCCTGGTATTGCAGGGGTGCTCTCTGGAGCCTTGAACCAGGTCTCAGTTACTGCATAGATATCGATGTTCTTCATTTTTAGAAGTGCGTCGAGAGAGTGCATTTTGAGCTTTAGACTTCTAGCATTGAGTAGCATTACCTTCAGATTATGCATGCTTGTATCTGTTATGGTGGTGGTTTTATCCTTTGAAACTTGCCTAAAAAAGAAACTCTAGGAGTGGCAAGAGCTTTAGCCAGTAACCTGAATCCCAGGGGTGACAGGTGCAGACCATCTCTGGCAAAGCATCGTGGTTTGTCGATCATGTCTTCCCAGGCAGACAGATACTGGATCCCCTTTGAATGACACCAGAAGCTTAGCCAATTGTTGAAGTCAATCATTTTGTCCTTATACTGTGGTATCATTCTGGGTAAAGGCAGGATGCTACCCAGGGCTAGGGTCATACCTGCCTGGGCCACATGATCCAAGAGCTCTTCCATGTCTCTCTTCATGTAGTCCAGGGAGGTACATCTCAAGTCATTCACTCCAACATGGACAATGACAAAGTCATATTTGTACTTATTGTGGAGTGATTTGAGTGCATGCATTATGTGGTGGATCCTAGCACCCGACAGGCAGCCGACTGTAATTTTCTCCTTGTTCAGCCTGGTGAGTGGGACATCAGTCTGCCTGACTATAGAGTCACCTATGACTAACGTGTTGGGTACATTGTCTTGCCTTAGGGGCTGTTGTTGGGTGGCACACTGGTGTTGTGAGCTATGTGTCACTTAGGTTGTGACGTGTTTGTTTGCATTTCAGCTTCGGAGGTCCTTAGTGCATGGGCAGGTTAATGTTAAGGGCCTCCGCATATGTGGGTTTAGTGTTGCTATGTGTGGGTATTGGTTAGAAATGACTCTGTTGTGGCAGCTAAAGATGTGTGGGAAGAGACTAAGAAGATAATACAAAATTGAGAAACTGGAAGCTTTGTTATATAGATAGGGATAGTCCCTTTAGTCTTATAAACAGGTCAGGCATATTTTTATCAACCAGAGGAGAAGCTGTGGATAGCAATTAAAAATGATTTTATCTGGAAAGGGAAAACAGCAGGAGTCAAGTGGGATAAACTGGCTCTAGCAGGAGTCAAGTGGGATAAGCTGGCTCTAGTAGGAGTCAAGTGGGATAAGCTGGCTCTAGCAGGAGTCAAGCGGGATAAGCTGGCTCTAGCAGGAGTCAAGCGGGATAAGCTGGCTCTAGCAGGAGTCAAGCGGGATAAGCTGGCTCTAGCAGGAGTCAAGCGGGATAAGCTGGCTCTAGCAGGAGTCAAGTGGGATAAGCTGGCTCTAGCAGGAGTCAAGCGGGATAAGCTGGCTCTAGCAGGAGTCAAGTGGGATAAGCTGGCTCTAGCAGTAGAACAAAATGACTAGGAATACACAAATTGAGAGGGCACTATACAGCAACATGGTTTATGCTCTTATACATAGCACAAGCAGAAAACTATCATTCAAAGTGGAAAGGAATGATGATACAGGGGAAACCTCAAGAAATAAGGGGAGGTTGGGATTTTGGATGCAGACTCTTAAGGATAATAACAAAAATCAGAGTATTATATTCATAAAATAGCACTAATCCAGCATGAGAATGGAGAAAATAAATACTGCTGTGGTTAGGGACACATACAATAGACACAAGGCGGCTGCAAGTTAGAGAAAGGTACAAGGAAAAATGGACAGAGTACTGAGTTCACTCTAACAATGACACAAACGTACCAAAATAGTAAAATAAAGAAGCTGCAGTTCCACGACAGATTTACCTTTTATTTATACAGAAAGACAGTAAGCGCTTTCGCGATCTACCCATATCGCTTCTTCAGACTGTATTACGTCATCTTATCTAACCAAGCATTTTAAACCTTCAGTCATTAACACATTGCAGTTAATTAATCACAATTGCCTAATTAAAACATGGGTGTGGTTCCCTTTCAATAAAAACTTTTTTAAAAATCCAAAACTTCTTACTTTGCCATTCTTTTGTATCAGCTTATATCTAAACAAAATACTTATAAAAAAACAGCTCAGCATATGTAATACAATAGAAACATAAAATGTTAATAAAAAATATTAGCAAAACATTACCTATGAAAATGCATGTATGTATGTATATATATATATATATATATATATATATGTGCATATTATTATAATATAGGCCTAACTAAGCTAGATCACAACCATTTGGCAGACAAAATTCTTAGTTTCATTTAATATACTTGAATTCAGTATAAATATAGACATAAAGCAAAGGCAACATATTATATAATAAGGCATGGATATAATTAAGTGTCATATTAAAACATAAATAAACATTTAGTGCTTCAAATGTCGTGCTTTAAGGAAGGGTTTAAGTGATACTGCATCATTTATTCCTGGATGTTTATCTGAATTTAATTTTATAATCCACTTCTGTTCTAGTTCTTCAGTTTTATTTTTTATATCACCTCCTCTAAGGCCTTTCTTAACTACCTCAAGCACAAATAATTTAAAGTTATGATCTTTCCCTTCTTTTTGAATATGTTTGGCTAGAGCATTAGTTTCTTTACCTGTCGCAATGTCTCTCATATGTTCTAGAATACATTCTTTTAACATCCTATTCGTTTTACCTATATAGCATGCTTTGCATATTTGACAAAAACTGAAATATATTATTGGAGAAAACTGGCAAAGGAACCAACTGGGAGCAAATAACTAGAAAGGGAAAGGTAATACCATGGGAAGGGGTCAAGAATGTAGTTGGACTGCAGGTTAGAGATTGCCTTCCCTATCAAGGATTGATTTCAGAGTATAGACAAAGAAAAATAAATAGGGGTGTCCTAAATGAAAGCCCACCACTGGTAGAGTTTTTAATATAATCTAGAACAGAAGCTGCTGTTACAAAATGAATAATTAGTAAAGCATGTAAAATACTGCAAGATAACTATAAGAATCAGTCAGAGGAGCTTAGAAAGGACTGGGAACAGAGTGGATGAGCAATTCACAAAAGAGACAATGGGGGATATATGTATATCTTCCAAATATGCAACAAAGTCTAGAAGATTTTAGATCTTTACCTGTAAGTGTTTACATAGGTATTTTTATACCCCAAGCAGATTCGAGAGAATTTTTCCTCAGGTGGATAGCAAATGTTGGAGGTGTGATGGGCAAAAAAGAGGTAGCTGGGAACATATTTTTGGGAGTGTAATGAGCTAGCAGACTTTAGGGATTCCCTGCAGACCTCTGTGTCAGAGATGCTGGGTGAACTGATTGGGCTGACTGGGGAAATTATTTTTAAGTTCTTCTACAGAATTGGAATTGCCTAGACATAGTAAAGCCTTGCTGAGTGAAAATATGGTGGCTGCCAAAATAGCAATTACCAGAAAATGGAACTCAAACTCTAGACCAGCTTTACTAGAAGTAGTGGATATAGTAACAGAGATATAACAACTGGAATTGGGATCTTTAGAAAAAGGAAGGAGCAAACTACACAGGACGAAAGTGGATTGTGGGAACAATATCTGCAGAGCAGGAACGAGGTTTAAGAGGCAGGATTTGAATGAGCCATATGATGCTTAACTGGCAGTGACTGTGTGATTTACAAGTTCTGTATAATGTTTGTAACTACAGTTGTTTCAGTGGTATCATTTTATATGTTTTTCATTTATATCAATGTAAATTTGCCTTTGTCATATGTGAAAATTTAATAAAGACGTTCGGAGAAAAAAATGCATCCTTGGGGTACACTTTTGGTACCAGGTGCAAATTCTGATTGGGAGGATCCTGTTTTAAATCTGAAATGTCTGTCAGTGAGGACGTTTTTAACCAGGGAGCACTGTCTGGACTGAGATACCAATTTAATTATTTTATTTGGCAAAGATAGTGGTCAATCAGGTTAAATGCCTTTGTAATGCCTATAAATAGGGCACCTGTAAGGAGGACAATATCCGAGTTTAGCAGGATTTAATCTGTTAGGGACAAAAGTGCGGTCATAGTACTTTGTCCAAGCCATAGTCCATGTTGTTTAAAGGAGAGCAGATTGTACTGCTAGATATAGAAGGAGAGTTGGGTGTAGACTATCTTTTCAAGAACTGGGAAGATGAATATTGAATGGGAGTGATAAGCATCTTTGGGGCTGGTTTGCTTTCGGAGGGGTTTAATTAAAGCTGTTTTCCACATCCATGCCACAATGTTTTGTGTGAGACTATAGATTATATATGTGAGTAAGAGGAAGACCTAGATGCTCTCTGCAGTGATACATGAACCAGCAGTTTATGTTGTCATATCCAGGAAGGGTATCAGTGGAAATATTTTCAAGTATAACACAGACTTCTTTTGGATGTACTAATATGATGTAGAAGAGAGGGATGAATGCCAGTGGGGTGGGCAATGCATGAATTGTGGGAGGTGTGGAATTTATTGTTGTGAGATTATTAAATTCTTTAAGGAAATCCTCTGGAGAAAAGTTGTTTGTAGACGGGATATCATGAGGAGACACATTAAATGGTCTTTGTAGACAGGGAATCATGGGTATCGAGAGGAGATACACTGAATGGTGTTTCTTGATGGGGTATCATGAGGAGACACATTGAATGGTGTGTGTAGACAGGTATCATGAGGAGACACATTGAATGGTGTTTGTAGACAGGGAATCATGGGTATCGAGAGGAGATACACTGAATGGTGTTTCTTGATGGGGTATCATGAGGAGACACATTGAATGGTGTGTGTAGACAGGTATCATGAGGAGACACATTGAATGGTGTTTGTAGACAGGGTATCATGGGTATCATGAGGAGACACATTGAATGGTTGTTGTAGATGGTTCATCTTTATAATCTCGAAATACTGAAACCTCGAATTTCAGTATTTCGAGACCATAAAGGCAAATTTTTTAAATAGTGAAAGTGCATAATCATGAATTAGAATATCTCAAATTTGTGCTTATGGCTTTACGCTACGTTATGTGCGGTCTTTTGTGTGGATGGTTTCCGGTGTCGTGTGTGGATTTAGGTGGAATTTAAGCTAAGTGACTGTTTTGTAAGGGTTTTGGGTGGGACTTTGAGTGTATGTGAGTATGTTTGTAAGTTGTACATGTGGGTTAGGACAGGTAGGTGAAAGTATGAGTGTGTAAGTGTTGGATGTCATGGTGTGTGTGTGTGTGTGTGTGTGTGTGTGTGTGTGTGTGTGTGTGTGTGTGTGTATGTGTGTGTGTGTGTGTGTGTGTGTTGTGTGTGCGCCTCGGAACTGTAGAATGTCTGGTTGTGAGTTTACTTTCTTTTTATGTTTGTGTGATCTTGGAGTTAGTATATATAAGTAGGGGGCACAGCCCCCCAAATGGGTGGTGCAGGGGGGCTTGCCCCCCTGCTTATTTGTAGTGTAGGTTTGTGGATGTGTGGTGTTATGTTTTTGTGTGTTTTTTTGTTCTGTATAGTGGGTATTGTGTAAGTGTGGTGTGGTGTACGCTGTGTGTTTGGGATTTCAAATTTCGCGGTTTTGAGTTGTCAGTGTTTTGTGGATTCGCCTTTATGGTGTTGAGATACTGAAATTCGACATTTGTGTATTTCAAGATTATAAAGTGAATCTTGTAGACAGGGTATCATGAGGAAACAAATTCAATGGTGCTTGTAGACAGGTACCATGGATATCACGAGGAGAAACATTGAAAAGTGTTTGTAGACAGGTTATCATGGGTATCAAGAGGAGACACATTGAATGGGATTTGTATATAGGGTATCATGTGTATCATGAGGAGACACACTGAATGGTGTTTGTAGACAGGGTATCATGAGAAGACACATTAAATTGCATTTGTAGACAGGGTATCATGAGTATTACGAGGAGACACATTGAATCGTGTTTGTAGGTAGGGTGTCATGAGAAGACACATTGAATGGTGTTTGTAGACAGTGTATTATAAAGAGAGATACTGAATGGAGTTTATAGACAGGGTATCAGGGTAATCATGCAGAGACACATTGAATGGTGTTTGTAGAGAAGGTATCATCAGGAGATACATTGAATGGGGTTTATAGACAAGGTATCATGGGTATCATCAGGAGACACATTGAATGCAGTTTATAGACAGGGTATAATGGGTATGAGGGGACACACTGCATGGTGTTTGTAGGCAGGGTATCATGAGGAGACACAATGAATGGTGTTTCTAGGAAGGGCATCATGGGTATCATTAGGAGACACACTGAGTGGTGTTTGTAGACAGTGTATCATGGGTATCATGAGGAGACACATTGAATGGTGTTTGTAGACAGGGTATCATGAGGAGACACATTGAATGGTGTTTGTAGACAGGGTATCATGACGAGACACATTGAATGGTGTTTGTAGACAGGGTATCATGAGGAGACACATTCAATGCTGTTCCTAGACAGTTTATCATGTCTATAATGAGGAGATACACTGGTGTTTGTAGCAGGATACCATGAGGAGACACACTGAATGGTGTTTGTAGACAGGGTATCATGGGTATCATGAGGAGACACATTGAATGGTGTTTGTAGACAGGGTATCATGAGGAGACACATTGAATGGTGTTTGTAGACAGGGTATCATGACGAGACACATTGAATGGTGTTTGTAGACAGGGTATCATGAGGAGACACATTCAATGCTGTTCCTAGACAGTTTATCATGTCTATAATGAGGAGATACACTGGTGTTTGTAGCAGGATACCATGAGGAGACACACTGCATGGTGTTTGTAGGCAGGGTATCATGAGGAGACACAATGAATGGTGTTTCTAGGAAGGGCATCATGGGTATCATTAGGAGACACACTGAGTGGTGTTTGTAGACAGTGTATCATGGGTATCATGAGGAGACACATTGAATGGTGTTTGTAGACAGGGTATCATGACGAGACACATTGAATGGTGTTTGTAGACAGGGTATCATGAGGAGACACATTCAATGCTGTTCCTAGACAGTTTATCATGTCTATAATGAGGAGATACACTGGTGTTTGTAGCAGGATACCATGAGGAGACACACTGAATGGTGTTTGTAGACAAGGTATCATGAGGAGACACATTGAATGATATTTTACACAGAGTATCATGGGTATCATGAGGGACACATTAAAAGGTGTTTGTAAACAGGGTATCATGGGTATGATGAGGAGACACATGGAATGGCCTTTATATACAGGGTATCATAAGGAGACACACTCAATGGTATATCTAGACAGCGTATCAATGCTATCATGAGGAGAGACATTGAATGGTATTTGTAGGCAAGGTATCAGGAGGAGAAATATTGGATAGTTTTGTAGACAGGGGATCATGGGTATCATGACGAGACACATTGAGTGGTGTTTGTAGTCAGGGTATTATGGGTATCATAAGGAGACACACGGAATTGTGTTTGTAGGCAGGGTATCATGGGGAGACGCATTAAATGGTGTTTGTAGATGGGGTGTCATGTGTTTCTTGAGGAGAGACATTGAATGGTGTTTGTAGACAGGATATCATGTCTATCATGAGGAGACACATTGAATAGTGTTTGTAGACATGGTATCATGAGGAGTGACACTGAATGGTGTTTGTAGACAGGGCATCATGGGTATGATGAGGAGACACATGGAATGGTCTTTGCAGACAGGGTATCACGAGGAGACACATTGAATGGTGTTTTTAGACAGGGAATCATGACTGTCACGAGGAGACACTGAATGGTGTTTATAGACAGGGTATTATTTGTATTATGACAAGACACATTGACTAGTGTTCTAGACAGTGTGTCATAGGTGTGATGAGGAGACGCATTGAATGGTGTTTGTAGACAGGGTATCATCAGTATCATGAGGAGACGCATTGAATGGTTATTGTAGACAGGTATCATGAGGAGACACACTGAACAGAGTTTGTAGACAGGGTATCATGAGGAGACACATTGAATGATGTTTGTACACAAGGTATCATGGATATCATAAGGAGACACATTGAATGGTGTTTGTAGTGGGGTATCATGAGGAGACACATTGAATGGTGTTTGTAGACAGGGTATTATGGGTATCATGAGGCAACACATTGAATGGTGTTTTTAGACAGGGAATCATGATTGTCACGAGGAGACACTGAATGGTGTTTATAGACAGGGTATTATTTGTATTATGACGAGACACATTGACTAGTGTTCTAGACAGTGTATCATAGGTGTGATGAGGAGACACATTGAATGGTGTTTGTAGACGGGGTATCATGAGGAGACACACTGAATAGAGTTTGTAGATGGGGTATCATGGATATCATGAGGAGACATTTTGAATGGTGTTTGTACACAAGGTATCATGGGTACTATGAGGAGACATTGAATGCAGCTTGTAGGCAGGGTATCATGAGGATACACATTGAATAGTGTTTGTAGAACGGGTATCATGACAGCACACATTGAATGGTGTTTATAGACAGGATATCATGGCTAGCATGAGGAGAGACATTGAATGGTGTTTGTACATCAGCTATCATGGATATCATGAGGAGACATATTGAATGGTGTTTGTACACAAGGTATCATATATATCATGAAGGAGACACATTGAGTGGTGTTTGTAGAAAAGGTATCATGAGGAGACACATTGAATGGTGTTTGTAGACAGGGTATCATGAGGAGAGACATTGAATGGTATTTGTACATGAGGTATCATGGGTATCATGAGGAGATGCAGTGAACGGTGTTTGTAGGCAGGGAATCATGAGGAGACGCACTGAACGATGTTTCTAGACAGGGTATCATGGGTATCCTGAGGAGATACATTGAATGGTGTTTCTAGACTGGGGATCATGGGTATCATGACGAGATACATTCATTGACGCTTGCAGACACGGTATCATTGATATCATGAAGAGACACATTGAATGGCATTTGTAGACAGCATATCATGGGTATCACAAGGAGACACATTAAATGGTGTTTGTAGACAGGGTATCATAGGTGATATGAGGAGACATATTTATTTATATATTTGCAGTTTGTTTGCCAGGATGGTCCATTGGGCCAAGAAGAACCCATTTTCAATGGAGTCCTGGGGAGAAAAGCTCCACAATAACAAAAGTTATAATCAAGTAATTATATTACAGTAAATGCAGAAGTACAAATAAAATCATAGTATTTAAAGATACAATATGAAACAATTAAAGTTAAGAAAAATAAGAATTGTTGTAAATTTTTGCTAGTACTTTACAAGGAAATGAATAGGACTCTGGAGTACATGAGATGTCTGAGGTATAGAGAGGAGAGGAGGTTATGTGAGATGGGAGCAGGAGCATTCCCAGAGAGATGTTGGGTGTGAGTGAAATGAGGTCTTGAAGGAAGAGTGACTAGAGATGGTACGGATGGATGGTGGTAGGGAATTACATTGACGTGCAAGGGCAAAGGATGGGAGATTTTTACAGGGGGCAGGTGGGTTTATGCATTTCTATCAAGTTTTGATTGTTGGATCTTAAAGATGTTTCTGGAAGGTGCATTTTAAAGGAGGAGGATAGGGAGGGACTAAAAATGAGTTTGTGAACATGAGTGAGTTGAATCTAGGTGAGATAATTGGGTAGCTCTAACCAATTTAGTTTGTGAAGGGTGGCACAGTGATGGGTAGGAGATTTGTGGCTAGTGCAAACTTGGCAATCTTATTACATCAGGAGGAGAGTTTTGACTTAAGTGTGGATTGTAGGTTAGGAGTGGGGCACCACATAGGAGAGAAGGGATGAGGAATGTGGTAGAGAGAGTGAACTTACTAGAGGGAGTGAGATAACGACAATGGTGGTAGAGCATACCAAGTTTCTGGTGGGTTTTTTACGTTTATTTGTAGGTGGGAGTTGAATTTAAGCTGATCATCAATGAGGACACCTAATAGTTTGGCCTCAGATACGAGTTTGAGAGTTGTATTGTTTTGGCTGGTGATGGAGAAAGAGTTTTTATCTGTAGTGGTTGTTTTAGATGGGGTAAATAACATAAGTTTAGTTTTTGAGGCATTGAGTGCTAGGTGATTGTCTCTCATCCACTATTCAGTGGTAGAGAAAACATCTTGGGTTAGTTTTAAGAGAGTGGGGATAGAGGAGCAGAACAGATTATAGTTGAATCATCTGCATATTGGATAAGATATGTGTTAGGGATTGAGTGGTGGAAATCATTTATGAAAATATTAAACAGGAGGGGACCCAGTATGGAGCCTTGTGGTACACCTATGGGGGTGCTGAGGAATGGGGATGTGGCTTTTTTTCCAATTAACTGCTTGTTGCCTATTTGAAAGGTAACTGGAGAACCAGCTGAGAGAGGAAAGGGATAGGTTTAGATTAGAGAGTTTAGTTATGAGAAGGTTTTGAGAGATGGCATCGAAGGCCTTAGAGAGGTCCAGTAGGAGGGTAGATACAGTACAGCAAGAGTCATGGGCTTTGTTAACAGTTTTGAGGAAGGACAGAAGAACAGTGGTAGTGCTGTGGCCTGGTCTGAAACTATTCTGTGTGGGAGTTAGTAAGTGGTTGTCTATAAGATAGGGTAGGAGTTGTAGATGGATGCATTTTTCAAGAACTTTGGAGATGGGGATAAGATGGCGATAGGATGGAAATTTGTGATATTATTGTTGTTGCCCCCTTTTGAAGGGGTAAGACCAAGGCCATTTTCCAAAGTTGGGGTACATAGCCTTCTTGTATAGAGCGATTGATTAAAATAGAGATGGGGAAGGCAATGGCTTCAGCGGCTATACTAAGAAAGTGTGAGGGAATGTTGTCAGGGGCATTGGAGCAAAGTTTCAGTTGTTTTTTTTATGGTAGATGTGGGAATGGGTTTTATAGAGAAAGGGGGAGGTTGAGAGGTAGCGGTATTTGAGAGTGAAGGGGAAGGGGAGGATAGGGGAGAGGGTGTAGTAGTAGGAGGAGTAGTATTGTTAGTGAAGGATGAGGTAAGTTTGCTAACTGAGTTGATGAAAGAAATTGGGTGGCCAGATCTATGTCTAGAGCATTAGGGTCAGGACAAGGGTTTTCTTTTTTGCCAGTATTAAGGAGAATGGAGATCCCATTCCAGAATTTTTTAGGATTTATTTGTTTTATGGCTATTTTGTAGTATGGAGAAATAAGTTTTGTGGTCTGCTATGATAAGCTTTTTGACTTTGTTGCAGAGTGCTTTGTATTCATTAAGGGTGGAGGGGTCTTATTTTTCTGGTGGCGTACCCAAGCTTTGTCTCTAAGGTGCATGGCAGCTAGTGTGCCTCGGTTAGCCATGGGGCAGTTTGCTTTTTATTTTTTTAATTTTTAGAGGGGCATATGAATCTAGGAGGTTTAAGAATGTTGAGCTGAAGTAGGTTATGGCATTATCCAGGGGGAGAGTTTTCAGAGGGTTCCAGATTATTGATTTTAGTGAGGTATTGGGATTAAAGTTCTTTAGGGAATGAGTGGAAATATAGTTATGAGATATTTGTAAGGGGGGCAGGAAGGCAGTGTGTAAATGTGTGGATGTGGTCACTGAGGGAGCTGGGAAGTGTGCCAATATTGGAGAAATAATGAGGGTGAGAAACTAAGACCCAGTCTAAGATACTGTCACTGGAGAGCTCTTTAGAGGGTCTAGTAGTAGAATTGATTAGCTGAGAGAAATTATAAAGGTTAATAGTTAGGGAGTTTGTGGGGGACTAGATGGAGGACCAATTTATATTCATGTCACCTAAGATTATTGTTTCATTACTAATGTTGGTGGAAAGTCAGGAGAGAATATCTTCGAGTACAGAGACGTTGTCTCCAGGGGGAATGTATAGAGAGGCTATGCATATGTGTTTGTGTTTATTTACTTGAAGTAGGGCCAAAATTATTTTGGTGTTGTTGAATTGGGGAATGGTTTAGTATAAGGGGTAACAGGGAGGATGAGTATAGGAGAGCTACTCCTCCACCTTTTTTGTGGGTTATATCTTTTCTGATGCTAGAGTAGTTGGGGTGTTACTTCTGAGTCCTTTATATGAGGTTTTAACCAAGTTTCAGAAATAGACAGGATATCTGGTTGATTGTAGAGAAGCCAGGCATGGAGGTTGGGAATTTTGTTGGCTATGCCTTGGGCATTTAGAGAGGTGAATAGGATGGATTTGGATATTGAGGAGGTGGTAAGGGGGCCTGGGTTAGGGTGTATGTCGCCAGAGAGAAGGATGATAGTTAGCTGATGAAAAAATAATAACAAGAGCAATAGCAGCGAAAGGAATTTTAGAAATATAGCGATATAGTTAGCTGATGAATTAGGTTGAGGAGATGCTTGGACAGCTTATTATCAGAGTAAAGTGTCATGAGATTTGTAGGGGTATGGCAGGTTGCTGAGGGAGCAGAGTGCTTATAGGGAGAAATGAGTTTGTAGGGAAACCGTATGTGTTTTTTGATGAGATATAGGTAGGGGGATATAAGGATTGATGAGTGTGAGGGTAGTTTGGGAAGTGGATAGGTAATATGAAAATTTGGTGAATGGGTGAGGGAAAGGGGCTGGCTGAGATAGTAAATATAGGATAAGGTGAGAAGAAGGAGTATTTGAGATGAGAAGGAGATAGGTTTAGGAGGTATTGTGAAATTTGAATTAGTTGGAGGGTGGATATGATACAAAATAGATGGAGAGGTAGGTTAGGCAGAATATAGTGGGAGAGGTGGGGGAGGTGAGTAGTGATAGGTAGGTGGTGGGTTGTGAGAAATTTTGATTGGTTGGTGCTGGGATGGCTGGATTGGATGGTTATGGTGTGGGTGTGGCTATCTGGAGTATAAGTTTAGATGCATTATGGCAGGTGGGAAATGGGGGCAGGGTAGGGGATTGGAGTGAGCCTGTAGGGCGAACAGAGTAGGTAGAGCCAAGGAGAAAAGGATTGCCTAACACAAACGATCAGTGATATTGAGAACAGGCAAAGAGCATGTGTCAGTTCAGGTAAGGGTGTACGGGGATGCAACTATGGGCTTATTTTAAAACTATGAGCCAAATATTGTGGTGAATCACTGAAAATGTTTTAGTTTTTAACATGGACTGGTGCTATATGGATATATGGCTAAATAAGAGGAAGGGTAACACTGCCCCCTAGTGATCAAAATAGTAATCTCAACCATATTGGATGGTGTTTGTAGACAGGGTATCATTAAGAGATGTACTGAATGGTGTTTATAGACACGGTATCATGAAATCACGAGGGGAGACATTGATTGGTGTTTGTGGACAGGGTATCATGGGTATCATGAGGGGACATATTTAATTGTGTTCCTAGACAAAGTATCATGGGTATCATGAGGCGAGATATTGAATGGTGGTTGTAGTCAGGGTATGATGCGTATCATTTGGAGACACATTGAATGTCGTTTGTAGGCAGGGTATCATTTAGAGACACATTGAATGGTGTTTGTAGATGAGGTATCATGAGGTGACACACTGAATGGTGTTTTAAGATGAAGTATCATGGGTATCATGAGGAGACACACTGAATGATATTTGTAGACAGAGTATCATGGGTATCATAAGCAGACACATTTAATGGTGTTTGTAGACAGGGTGTCATGGGTGATATGAGGAGACAAATTGGATGGTGTTTGTAAACAGGGTATAATGGCTAGCATGAGGACATACATTGAATAGTGTTTGTAGACAGAGTATCATAGATATCATTAGGAGACACACTGAATGGTGTTTGTAGACAGGGTACCATGGCTATCATAATGAGACACATTCAATAATGTTTTCAGACAGGATATCATCAATATCATGAGGACACATTGAATGGTGTTTGTAGACTGGGTATCATGAGGAGACACATTAAATTATGTTTGTAGATAGGGTATCCTGTGTATCAATAGGATACACACTGAATGGTGTTTATTGACAGGGTATAATGGAATCATGATGGGACACTCTGAATGTTGTTTGTAAGCAGGGTATCATGAGGAAATACATTGAATGTTTTTTGTGGATGGGGTATCATGGGTATCATGAGGAGTCACATTCAGTGGTGTTTGTAGTAATGGTATCATGAGGAGAGATATTGAATGGTGTTTGTAGACAGGGTATTATGGATATCATGAGGAGACACAATGAATGGTGTTTGTAGACAGGGTGTCATGAGTATCATGAAGCGACACATTGAATGATGTTTGTAGGCAGGGTATCATAAAGAGACAGATTAAATGGTGCTTGTAGACAGGGTATTGCATGAATCATGAGGAGACGCATTGAATGGTGTTTGTAGACAGGGTAACATGGGTATCATGAGGAGACAGATTAAATGGTGCTTGTAGACAGCTTATCATGGATAGCATGAGGAGACACATTGAACAGTGTTTCTAGACAGGGTATCATGGGTATCGTGAGGAGACACATTGAATGGTGTTTGTAGACAGGGTATCATGGGTATCATCAGGAGACACATTGAGTGGTGTTTGTAGATGGGGTATCATGAGGAGAAATATTTAATGGTGTTTGTAGTCATGGTATCATGGGTATCATGATGAGAGATATTCAACTGTGTTTGTAGACAGGGTATCATGAGGAGACACATTGAATGATGTTTATACACAGGGTATCTTGCGTATCATGAGGAGACACATTGAATGGTGTATGTACACAGGATATCATGAGGAGACACCTTGAATGGTACTTGTCGACAGAGTGTCATGAGTATTGTGAGGAAATACACTGAATGGGGTTTGTATATAGGGAATCATGAAGAGACACATTGAATGGTGTTTGTAGGCAGGGTATCATGGGGAGACACATTGAATGGTGTTTAAAGACAAGGGTAGCATGACGAGACACATTCAATAATGTTTCTAGACTGTGTGTCATGTGTCATGAAGTGACACATTGAATGGTGTTTGTATACAGGGTATCATGGCTAGCATGAGGAGACACATTGAATGATGTTTGTGTACAGAGTATCATGGGTACTATGAGGAGACTCATTGAATGCAATTTGTAGACAAGGTATTATGGGTATGATGAGGAGACACATCGAATGGTGTTTGTGGATGGGTTATCATGGGTATCATGAGTACACACATTGAATGGTGTTTGTAGACAGGGTGTCATGGGTATCATGAGGAGACACATTGAATGGTGTTTGTACATAAGGTATCATGGATATCATGAGGAGACACATAGAATGGTGTTTGTCGACAGGGTATCAGGAGGAGACACATTGAATGGTGTTTGTAGACAGGGTATCATGGGTATCACGAGGAGACAGTTTAAATGGTGCTTGTCAACAGTTTATCATTGGCATTATGAGGAGACATATTGAATGGTGCTTGTAGATACAGTATCATGGGTATCATGAGGAGACGCACTGAATGCCTGGGATGACATGATTGATGGAACTCGATGCTTTGCCAGAAATGGCCTGCATCTGTCACCCCTCGGCTTCCAGATATTGGCCAAGGCTCTTGCCACACCTATAGTGCCTTTTTTAGGCAGTGTTCCAAAGACCAAATTACCACTGTAACAGCTACAAACAAATGCAATCTGAAGGTCATGCTGCTCAACTCCAGAAGTCTAAATCTCAAAATACACTCACTCCAAGCACTCCTTAAAATGGAGAACATCGACATTTGTGCAGTAACAGAGACCTGGTTCAAGGCAGCAGAAAGCACCCCTGCACTACCAGGTTATAAGTCATTTCACACCTTTCGGCCCCAGAACTTGGACCGATATCACAAGGCGGTGTTATTTCCATATTCATAAAGGATGCACACACCTCCAGACTGGTAGCCCAACATAACACATCAGAGATACTTCAGGTGCAGCTAACATTGGGTAAGACAGTGATTCAGGTCGTAGCCTGCTATAGGTCCCCAACCATGTCCCAAGACTCGTACTCCACATTCCTAAGCACCCTAGAGAATATTAGGATCTAACCTAACACTGTCTTACTAGGCGACTTCAACTACCCTCCATTAACTGGGTAAACTACTCATGTAACAATACACTTCCCCAACGTTTCCTGGAGTTCATTAATTCAAATGCCCTGCACCAGCTTGTTCTTACCCCCACTAGAGGTACCAACATCCTTGACCTGGTCATTACTAACATGGGCGAGTGTTGTTCTACACCAATAGTCAACTACTCCCTGGTTAGATCTGACCACAAACTAATCACCTTGGAAATCGACATCCCTCCCACCCACCCACCCCCTGCAAAGGTAACCACCATGAAAAACTTCTCCAAAGCTAACTTTGGGCTCCTAAAAACAGAGGTGGCTAACTTCACGGCCCCCATGCAAATGGAGAATAGTTGCATGACTGCAGAATCATACACCAGTGCACTGTAAGAGCACGTACACAAATGCATGGATCTCACCATACCCAATAGAACCAAGATGCTGTCTTCCAAAAAAAGGAAGTCAATCTGGTGGTCCCCTACCATAAACAAACTCTAAAACAGAAGGAGGAAACTGATGCAGAATAAGTTGAAGTCCCAAGACTTGTCTTATCAGCCTCAAGAAAAAGTTGAGATCCCTCATCAAATTCTCTAAAGCTAGCTATGAAAACAGAATTACAGCAGATAGTAAAGACAACCACAAGGCCTTCTGTAGTTATGTAAAGAATCTCCACAGCAGTACCCAGATTTGCTCTGAGCTACAGCACAATGGTACCTCCTATACCTAGCCAACAGATATTGCCAGTATACTGGCTGACAGAGTCAGTGCCAACTTTACCCCTCCCCCCAAAGGACCAATCACAATGCCAGTAGATTTTCAGGTACCCAGTATTTCTGCTGCACAGGTTAAAAAGCACTGTCCAAGGCCAGGAATACAGCTTCTATGGGACCTGACAATATCCCTGGTTGTGTTCTGCATGAACTACAGAGTGAACTGGCACCTCACCTGCTTGCCCTGTTCAGTCACAGCCTCACCTCAGGCTTTGTCCCTACCAAATGGTGCACTGCTACAGTCATCCCTCTCCATGAAAAAGGAATGACTACATACCCTGGGAACTATTGCCCCATTAGTCTGACGAGTCTGATATGCAAAGCTATGGAACGCATCATCATGGACCTAATAAACAAGGATATAGGGAATCTCCAAACTCTGGATCACACACAGTTTAGTTTTGTGAAGGGTAGATCATGCCTGCTCAACTTGGTCGACTTCTTTGAGTCAGTCTCCAGAGCTGTGGATGAAGGTAAGGTGGTTCATACAGCCTACCTTGATATGGCCAAGGCTTTGGATACCATTTCCCACTTAGGAATAATAGAAAAACTCACTAAGCTTGGCATCAACCCCTATTTCACTAGGTGGGTTGCAAACTGGCTCACAGATAGAACCCACAATGTAAAAGTAGCTGACTCCAAGTCAGACTGCCGACAAGTCATGAGTGGATTCCCACAGGGTTCAGTCCTGGGTCCTCTCCTGTTTGGTATCTACTTCTCTGAAGTCGAGGCCAACACGAAGGGACTCTGACTGACAAAGTTTGCAGACAATTGCAAGTTGGGAGCTATTATTAACTCCCCAAGTGATGTTGACATCCTACAGAATGGCCTCACTGAGACCAATGACTGGTGTCAGAACCATGGCCTTAAGCTCAATGCTAAAAACTGTGTCGTTATCCCCTTTAGGAAAAACCCAGTTCCCATGAATTGCCACATTGATGGTAGTCCACTGAACACAGATGGTGTTATAAGAGATCTGGGAACACAGGTTGAGAGCAACCTTTCTTCTGATCACATTGCCACTGTGGTCAGAAAGTCCTTCTATGTGGCACATCTCATTACTAAGGGTTTTGCATCCAGGAAGAAAGAGGTCATTGTCTCCCTCTACTCTTCCCTCATTAGGCCAGTCATCGAGTATAATACCCCATTTGGCATGTACCTCACTAGACACCTGCAATAACTGGAGAGGCCGCAAAAGTACCTCACAAAGAGGATCCTAGGCCTTAAACACTTGTCCTATATGGACAGACAAAAAAACTTCAACTATTCTCTGTCTCATATCGGCTACTTAGAAGCGATCTCTGCTTGACTTACAAAGCTATGTCAGACCCAGCTCTGTTAGAAATGCTACATCTAAAGAAATGCCAATCCATCCACACCACATGCTCCAGAGACCTCAGCCTCATTATCACAATTAACAGAACATGCTGAAGGGACAGGTTTATAACCCAGAGACTGCCCACACTATGGAACAGACTTCTCATACATGTCAAGCAGAGCACTTCACTAACCCTCTTCAAGAGAAATATAGATGAAGGGATGGGAAACAAAAAATTCACCCCGGGGATAACTCCAGTGGCTCTACTCAATAGAGGCACTGGGAACAGAGGTCGGTGGCACTGTGCCAGGGTAATGCTAGGCTTGTAAAGGCCCCAGGGCCATTAGCCTAGTACACACCTATGAACCTATGAACAATGGGTATCAAGAGGAGACGCATTGAATGATGCTGTTGTAGAGAGTGTATGATGGGTATCATTATGAGACACTTTCAGTGGTGTTTGTAGACAGGGTATCATGGCTATCATGAGCAGAGACATTGAATGGTGTTTGTAGACAGGTATCATGGGTATCATGAGCAGAGACATTGAATGGTGTTTGTAGACAGGGTATCAATGCTACCATGAGGAGAGACTTTGGATGGTATTTGTACCCAAGGTACTATGGCTATCATGGGGGAGACACATTGAAAGGTGTTTTTAGACAGGGTATCATGAGAAGACACATTGAATGGTGTTTCTAGACAGGTTATCAATGTTATCATGAGGAGAGACATTGAATGGTGTTTATAGGCAAGGAATCATTAGGAGACACATTGAATAGTGTTTGTAGACAGGGGATCATGGGTATCATGAGGAGACATATTGAGTGGTGTTTGTAGTCAGGGTATTACGGGTATCATAAGGAGACACACTGAATGGTGTTTGTAGGTAGGGTATCATGAAGAGACACATTGAATGGTGTGTGTAGACAGGGCATTATGCGTATCATGAGGAGACACATTGAATGGTGTTTGTAGACAGGGTATTATGGCTATCATAAGGAGACACACTGAATGGTGTTTGTAGGCAGGGTATCATGAGGAGACACATTGAATGCTGTTTGTACACAAGGTACCATGGATATCATGTGGGGAAGCACTGAATGGTCTTTTTAGACAGGGTATCATGAGGAGATGCATTGAATGGTGATTCTACACAGAGTATCAGTGCTACCATGAGGAGAGACATTGAATGGTGTTTGTAGACAGGGTATCATGGGTATCATGACAAGATGCATTGAATAGTGTTTGTAGACAGGGTGTCATGAGGAGACACATTGAATGGTGTTTCTAGACAGGGTATCATGAGGAGACACATTGAATGGTGTTTGTAGACAGGGTATCATGAGGAGACACATTGAATGGTGTTTGTAGACAGGGTATCGTGAGGAGGCACATTGAATGGTGTTTGTAGACAGGGTATCATGGGTATCATGAGGAGACACACTGAATGGTGTTTGTAGACAGGGTATCATCAGCAGACACATTGAATAGTGTTTCTAGACAGGGTATTGTGTATCATGACGAGACATATTCAATGGTGTTTGTAAGCAGGGTATCATCAGGAGACACACTGAATGATGCTTGTAGATGGTTTATCATGGGTATCATGAGAACACACACTAAATGGTGTTTGTAGAGAGCTTATCAATGGGTATCATGAGGAGACACATTGAATGGTGCTTGTAGACAGCTTATCATGAGGAGACACATTGAATGGTGTTTTTAGACAAGGTACCATGGGAACCAGGAGGAGACACATTGAATGGTGTTTGTAGACAGGGTATCACGAGGAGACACACTGAATGCTGTTTGTAGACAGGGTATCATTGGTTTCATGAGTAGACGCATTGAATGGTGTTTGTAAACATGGTATCATGAGAAGACATGTTGGTTCATAGGTAGGTACAAGGCTATTAGGCCTAGGTCCTATATAAGCCTAGCCAAAAAGTACCCTGGCTTTCGCCACCCAAGAAAATTATTTTCCTGTGCCACTGTCGAGCAGAGCCAAAGAAGTGTTCCTCAGGGTGAATTTCTTATCTCCCATCCAATCATCAAGATTTTTCTTGAAGAGTGCTAATGAGGAGCTTTGTTTGATACAGATAGGCAGTTTGTTCCAGAGTATGGGAAGTCTCTGGGAAAGGAATCTATCCCTCCAGCATGTTCTGTTTATTGTGGTGACAAGGTTTAGGTCCCTAGAGTGTGTAGCTCAGAGGGATTGGGATTTCTTTAAGTGGAGCATGTCCAAAAGCTCTGGGTTTGACATAGTCTTGTGTATTAGGCAGAAATCGCCTCTGAGTAGGTGATATGTGATGGAATAAAGCTGCAGTTTTTTTAGACAGTCTGCATATGGCATCTGTTTGAGGCCGGTAATCCTCTTTCTGAGGTATTTCTGCGACCTTTCCAGTTGTTGTAGATGTCTTGCAAGGTACATACCAAAAGGGGCATTGTACTTTATTATGAGTCTAATGAGTGATGAGAAGAGGGGAACAAAAACCTTCTGTGTTATCCTGTACTTCAGAGAAGTAGATACCAAACAGGAGAGGACCCAGGATTGAACTCTGTGGTACTCCACTTGTCACTGGTCTGAAGTTGGATTTGGAGTCTGCTACTTTCACAGTGTGTGTTCTGTCAGTAATCCAGTTGGCAACCCATCTTGTGACATAGGGATATATACCTAGTTTAGTGAGTTTATCTATAATTCCAGAGTGGAGGATGGTGTTGAAAGCCTTGGCGAGATCTAGACAGGCTGTGTGAACCACCTTACCCTCATCTACGGCTTTGGTGACCACTTCAAAGAAGTCTATCAGGTTTAGGAGACATGATCTGCCTTTTACAAACCCAAACTGGGTGGGGTGAGGTCCTGAGTTAGGAGAGTACCAATGTCATTGTTTATAAGTTCCATGATGATACATTCCATAACCTTGCAGACTAGGCTTGTCAGACTAATGGGGCAGTAGTTTCCGGGGTCCATGGTGGCTCCCCCTTTGTGGAGTGGGATAACCGTCGCTGTGCACCATTCAGTGGACACATAGCCTGAGGTGAGGCTATGACTGAACATGGTACTTAGGTGGGTGCCAGTTCGTTCTGTAGTTCATGTAGAATGCAGCCTGGGATGTTTTCAGGTCCCATAGAAGCTGTGTTCTTGGCTTTGGAGAGTGTGTTTTTTACCTGTGCAGCATGATTACAGGAACTTTGCATTCTTCTGGTATAGAGATGGGCCCTTTAGGGGATGAGAGGAGGGTAAAGTTAGCACTGAACCTATCTGCCAGGATGTTGGCAATATCAGTTGACTCTGTATATTTAGTGCCATTGTGCTGTAACTCAGAGCAGATCTGAGTGTTGCCATTGAGATTCTTGACATAGCTATAGAATGCTTTGTGGTTGTCTTTAGAGTCAGTGGCGATTTTGTTTTCGTAACTAGTTTTGTTGGATTTTATGAGGGATCTCAGCTTCTTACTGAGGCTGACCAGGGAGTTCCTCCAATCATGGGATTTTACTCTTTTTTGCAACAGTTTCTTTCTTCTGTTGTAGAGTTTGTTTATGGCAGGGGACCACCAGATTGACTTCCTTTTTTTGGAGGATAGCATCTTGGTTCTGTTAGGGATTGCATGATCCATGCACTTGTGTAAGTGCTTATAAAGTGAATTTGTGTAGGATTCAGCAGTCATACCTCTATTGTCCGTTAGCATAGGTGTCGTGAAGTTTGCCACTTCTGTCTTAAGAAGCATGAAGTTGGCTTTGGAGAAATCTTTTACGGTGGTTTACCTAATGGGGGGTGGGGGAGGGATGTGGATGTCTAGGGTGATTAGCTTGTGGTCTGATCTGACCAACGAGGAATTGACCTCTGGTGTGGAGCACCGGTTGCCCATGTTGTTAATAACCAGTTCTAAGATATTGCTGCCTCTGGTGGGGGTGTGGATAAGTTGATCCAAGGCATTGGAATTTATGAATTCCAGAAAACATTGAGCACAAGAGTTGGTACATGAGTAGTTTTCCCAGTTAATGGTGGGGTAGCTGAAATCACCCATTATTAGGATGTTAGGTTGTGCCCTAACATTTTCCAGTGTATCAAGAAATGAGGAGTGGGAATCCTGGGGCATGGTGGGGAATCTGTAGCAAGCTTCAATTTGGATTGCGGTCTTACCCAGAGTTAGTTGCACTTACATAATCTTGGATGCATTATGCTGAGCAACTAGCCAGGAGGTGTGGATGTCCTTAATGAATATGGACACGCCTCCGCCTTTAGTGTTTTGGTCCAGGTTAGGTGGCCGAAAGGTGTGATATGAATTATAGCCTGATAATGCAGGGGTACTCTCTGGAGCCTTGAACCAGGTCTCTGTCACTGCACAGATGTTGATGTTCTCCATTTTAAGGAGTGCCTCGAGTGAGTGCATTTTGAGGTTTAGACTTCTAGCATTGAGTAGCAATACCCTCAGATTCTGCTTGCTTGTACCTGTTACAGTGGTAAATTTGTCATTTGAACCTTGCCTAAAAAAGGCACTATAGGGGTGGCTAGAGCCTTAGCCAGTATCCAGAATCCCAGTGGTAGGCCATCTCTGGCAAAGCATCGTGGTTTGTCGATCATGTCATCCCAGGCAGACAGATACTGGATCCCCTTAGAATGACACCAGAAGCTTAACCAATTGTTGAAGTCAGTCATTTTGTCCTTGTACTGTGGTATAATTTTAGGTGATGACAAGATGCTACTCAGGACTAGGGTCATACCTGCCTGGGCTACAAGATCGGACAGCTCCTCCATGTCCCTTTTCATGTAGTCCAGGGAGGAACATCTCAGGTCATTCACACCAACATGGACAATGACAGAGTTATATTTGTACTTGTGGAGTGACCTGAGTGCATGCGTTATGTGGAAGATCCTGGCATCCGACAGGCAGCTGACAGTAACTTTCTCCTTATTTAGCCTGGTGAGTTGAACATCAGTGTGCCTGACTATAGTCACCTATGACTAGAGTGTTGGGTACGTTGTTATGCCTTATGGGCTGTGGTTGAGTTGCACACTGGGTTTGTGAGCTGTGTGTCATTTGGGTTGTGTTGGGGGGTGGAGGTTGCTTGTGTTTCTGCTTTGGAGGTCCCTGTTGCTTGGGCAGGTTTCTACTGAGAGCCTCATCAAATATAGATGTGTGTGTTGTGTTTCTATGTGTGTGTTTTGGTGGTGTAGGTTTTGAGGGACTATGTGATGAGTGTGGTGTGGTGCAAGTGTTTACCTTCTCCTCTTGACTGTCTAGTCCAGTCTTGGGTGAAGAGAGCTTTACTTCCAGTTTGGCTATATAAGTGCATCTCTCACAGGTTGTACTGTTGGGTGGTAGGAGGAGGGGGTTGTCTGTGTACATGAGGCAATTGCTGCATTGCCCCAAGATAGATGTGTTTGCAGACACAGTGTCATGGGTATTAAGAGGAGACACACTGAGTGGTGTTTGTTCATGGGGTATAATGAGGAGACCCCTTCATTGGTGTATGTAGACTGTTTATCCTGGGTAACATGAGGAGACACATTGAATGGTGTTTGTACACCAGGTATCATGGATATCATTAGGAGACACAATGAATGGTGTTTGTAGATGGGGTATCATGAGGAGACACATTGGTGCTTGTAGACAGGGTATCATGGCTATCATGAGGAGACAATGAATGGTGTTTGCAGACAGGGTATCATGCATATCATGAGGAGACACATTGGTGCTTGTAGACGGATATCATGGCTAACATGAAGAGACACATTAAATGGTGTTTGTAGACAGGGTATCATGGAATCATGAAGGGACACTTTGAATGTTGTTTGTAGGCAGGGTGTCATGGGTATTATGAGGAGACACATTGAATGGTGTTTGTGGACAGGGTATGATGGGTATCATGAAGGGACACATTGAATAGTGTTCATTGACAGAGTATAATGGGTATCATGAGGAGAGATATTGAATGGTGTTTGTAGACAGGGTGTCATTTGGAGACACTGTGAACGGTGTTTGTAGACAGGGTATTATGGGTATCATGACGAGAAATGCTGAATGTTGCTTGTAGATGAGGTATCATGGGTATCCTGAAGAGACACACGGAATGGTGTTTGTAGACAGGGTATCATGGCTATCATGAGGAGACAATGAATGGTATTTGTAGACAGTGTATCATGGGTATCTTGAGGAGACGCATTGAATGTTGTTTGTAGAAGGTTTCATGGGTATCATAAGGAGACACAGTGAATGGTGTTTCCAGACAGGTTATCATGGGTATCATGATGAGACACTTTGACTGGTGTTTGTAGACAGAGTATCATAAGGAGACTCATTGACTAGAGTTTATAAGGGTATTATTGGTATCATGAGGAGACACACTGAATGGAGTTTGTAGACAAGGTATCATGGATTTCATGAGGAGGCACATTGATTGGTGTTTGTAGACAGAGCACCATGGGTATCATGAAATGCTGTTTGTAGAGAAGGTGTCTTGGGTATCATAAGGAGGCACATTGAATACTGTTTGTAGAGAAGGTGTCTTGGGTATCATGAGGAGACACATTGAATACTATTTGTAGAGAAGGTGTCTGGGGTATCATGAGGAGACACATTGAATGGTGTTTGTAGACAGGGTATTATGAGGAGGCACTTTGAATGATATTTGTAGACAGGGTATCATGAGGAGACACAGTGAGTGGTGTTTGTACATGGGGTATCATGAGGAGACACATACAATGGTGTTTGTAGAATGTTTATCCTGGGGAGATGAACTGAATGGTGCTAGTAGAGGGTATCATGACTATCATGAGGAGACACATTGAATGCCGTTTGTAGACTGGGTATTATGGGTTCCATGATGAGACACATTGAATGCAGTTTGCAGACAGGGTATCATAGGTTCATAGGTTCATACTAGGCTATCTGCCTGAGGGCATTTACAAGCCTAGCCCATAGTTTTGTGGCTTACGCCACCCCTTTAGTATGGGGAACTATACCCATTATTTTGCTGTGCCTCTGTCGAGCAGTGACACTGAGGTAATCCCTGGGGTATATCTGCGATCTCCCATCCATTGGTCAAGATTTCTCTTGAACAAGGCCAGCGAGGTGCTCTGCCTCACATATACCGGGATTTTATTCCACAGCATAGGGAGTCTTTGGGTGATGAATCTATCCCTCCAGCACGTCCTATTAATAGCCGTGTCGAGGTTTAAGTCTCCGCCTTGTGGCTCTGACGGATCTAGATTTTTGAGGTGAAGCATATTCATCAAATCTGGGTTTGACATGGCCTTGTATGTTAGGCAAAGGTCACCTCTGAGCAAGCGGTGCGACTGAATAGAGCTGGAGTTCTTTCAGTCGGGCAGCATAGGACAGATGTTTGAGACCCTTTATCCTTTTGGTGAGGAACTTTGTGGCCTCTCCAGCTGCTGCAAGTGTCGGGTCAGATACATTCGAATGGGGCATTGTACTCAATCATTGGTCTGATGAGTGATGAGTATAGGAGACTATGACCTCCCTTGATCTAGATGAGAATCCTTCATGATAAGGTGGGCAATGTAGAAGGTCTTCCTAACTACTTTAGCTACATGGGTGTCGAATGACAGACTACTATCAACCTGGGTCCCCAGGTCCCTGATAACTTCTTCTGTGCTCAGTGGATTGCCACCTATTTGGTAGCTAGGGGTAACCTTGTTTTTCCCAAAGGGTATGACTATGCATTTTTTGGCATTTAACTTTAGGCCATGGCTCTGGAAACAGTTATCCGTTTCTGTGAGACCCTTCTGAAGGATATCTGTGTCAGATGTGTTTTCTACTATGGCGCCCAGTTTGCAGTCATCTGCAAACTTTGTCAGCCATAACCCTCCTGTGTTTGCTTGTACTTCGGAAAAGTAGATGCCAAACAAGAGTGGGCCCAGGACTGAGCCCTGTGGTACACCACTTGTGACAGGCTTTGAGTCTGACATGGCGCCAGCAACTCTGACCCTGTGGGTTCTGTCACTCAGCCAGTTTGCAACCCATCTTGTGATGTATGGGTTAACATTTAAGCTGATGAGTTTTTCAATGATACCCGAGTGGGGTATTGTATCGAAGGCCTTCGCCAGATCGAGGTAGGCTGTATGGACTGCCTTTCCCTCATCAATGGCTTTGGTGACTGTTTTGAAAAAGTCAACCAAGTTTAGAAGGCATGATCTGCCTTTGACGGGTATCATGAGGAGACACATTGAATGCTGCTTGTAGATGGAGTATCACGACAGACACATTTAATGGTGTTTGCATACATGATATCATGGCAAGCATTAACAAACACATTGAATGGTGTTTCTATACAGGGTATCATGAGGAGACACATTAAATGGTGTTTGTAGACAGGGTATCAATGCTAGCATGGGGAGACAAATTGAATGGTGTTTGTAGACAGGGTATCATGGCTAGCATGAGGAGGCACATTGAGTGGTGTTTGTACACCCGGTATCATGGATATCATGAAGAGACACATTGAATGGTGTTTATACACAGGGTATTATGAGGAGACACTTTAAATGGTGTTTGCAGAAAGGGTATCATGAGGAGACACGTCAAATGGTGTTTGTAGACAGGGTATCACAGGAATCATGAAGAGACAGATTGGTTTTTGTAGACAGGGTATCATGGTATCATGAGGAGACACATTGAATGGTGTTTGTAGACAGTGTATCATGAGCAAACACATTGAATGGAGTTTGTAGACAGGGTATCATGGGTATCATTAGGATACACATTGAATGTTGTTTGTAGACAGGGTATTATGGTATCATGAGGGGACACATTCAATGATGGTTGTAGACAGGGTATCATGAGGGGACACATTCAATGTTGGTTGTAGACAGGGTATCATGGGTAACATGAGGAGACACATTGAATGGTGTTTGTGGACAGAGTATCATGGGTATCATGAGGGCACACACTGAATGATGTTTCTAGACAGGTATCATGGGTGTCATGAGGAGACACACTGAATGGAGTTTGTAGACATGGTGTCATGGATACATGAGGAAACAGATTGAATGGCGTTTGTAGACAGGGCGTCATGGGTATCATGAGGAAACACATTGAATGGTGTTTGTAGACAGGGCATTATGAGTATCACGAGAAGCCACTTTGAATGGTGTTTGTAGAGAATGTGTCATGGCTATCATGAGGAGACCCACTGAGTGGTGTTTGTACATTGGGTATCATGAGGAGACACATTCAATGGTGTTTGTGGACAGTTTATTATTTATTTATTTATTTATTTCCAGTTTGATTACCGGGGATGTCCACTGGGCTCAAAGAGCCCATTTTTAGTGGAGGCCCGGGGAGAAAAGCTCCATTTTACAAGCAATTAAACAAAAATGAAATAATACAAAGTAATGATAAAAAGTAGAAATGCATAAAGGCATGACAGTTCATAAACATATTTACAAAGTTGTATAGAGAACTATTTGTACAATAATTAAGTGATAGAGGCAAGAGAAGAGTTCACAATTAAAGGGAAAGCAATTATTAGTTGAGGGTTAAAATATGAATGTTGTATATTGAGGTTTAGCAGAAATGGAGGAGAAATAGGTGGGAAGTACACTGTTAGTAGAGCATAGATTATAGTGTCTGGAGTATTCTTAGAGAGGTGGTTGGACATTAGTAAAAGTGGAGTTCACACATGAAAGGTATGACTGCCATAGTTAAACTGCATCAGCTTAATATAGGTAGTTATTAAAGATTAATTGTTTTCAGTAAGAGGGGATGAGATCAGGGACTATATACAGTATTTACAATGTGTACATTTAAGGTAGAAAAACATTATTAATAATTTGGTGTTGAATTTGACTTAGAGGGAGGCAGATGTTTAAGGGGTCTTTAGATTTAGAGTGAGGTAGGTGTTTAGGAGAACAGCCTGGGGTGGATAAATAAGTAGAGAAGCTGTATGAGGAAGCATACATAGAAGAGTGTAAGCAGGTTAAGTAGGGAGAATACATTTACATTTCCAGTGCTGTGTAAGGTAGGAATGAAGCTGAGTTTTAAAGTAGTCATAGTTTTCAGACATTCTAAGAGAATAAGGGAGGGAATTCCATCTTTTGGCTAGGGAAAAAGAGAGTAGAAGATGACCAGCAGGACGTTTAGGATTGTATACAGAGAGTAGATTCTGGTGTGCAGATCTCAGGGCTCTGTGGGGGGGGGTGTAAAAGGATAAGATATTTGCTAAAGCAGGGCACAGAGTTGGTTTGAAGATTAGTCTGCGGGTAGTAGTGAGTTCAAGGAAGTTGAGTTGATTGGGAAGTTCTAGCCAGTTTAGCAGGTGGAGAGATGTGCAGTGGTGGGACGAGTAATTAGCTTTAGTTGCAAATTTAGCAATTTTGTTGTAACGTTTCTAGTTTTGAGGAGATGGAAGAGGATAAGTTGGTAAGTAGGGGAGCACCATATAGAAGAGAAGGTAGTAAATAGGTGGTGGCAAGAGCTTGTCTGGTAGATGAAGCGAGGAATTGGGAGTGTCTATATTGCATTCCAAGTTTCTGGTGAGTTTTTTTTAATGTTTAGCTGAACATGTGTGTCATATTTTAGGTGTTCATCTATGGTAACTCCAAGTAGTTTAGCAGAAGGGACAATTTCTATAGTGGAGTTAGTATAGCTGAAGATACTGAAAGATTGTTTGTCAAGCTGGAGGGTTTTTCAGGGGGAGAAAAGAAGAATGTTTGATTTATTAGTATTTAGGGAGAGATGATTTTGAAGCATCCAGTTTTCAGTTGTAGAAAAGGCCAATTGAGTTTTTGCTAGGAGGTCGGGGAGATTTGAAGCAGAGCAAACTAATGTTGAGTCGTCTGCTTATCATACTATTTTAGTGTTAGGAATGGCAGCATGAGAATCATTAATAAATACATCGAAGAGCATTGGGCCGAGTATGGATCCCTGGGGAACGCCAGTACCGGTGGGTAGGAAGTTTGAGGTGCCAGTTTGCCATTTCACAGCTTGGGGTCTATTAGAAAGGTAGCTGTAAACCATAATAGGGTGTTCTGTGAGAGATTAAGATTAGAAAGATGATTTAGAAGGTGGGTATGGGAAACAGTGTTGAAAGCTTTGGAAAGATCTAGAAGGATAGTTGATACAATTTCTCCAGAATCACGGGCATGATTTACTAAGTCTAAGAAAGAGAGAAGAGCAGTTATTGTACTATGTCCAGGATGAAAACCATGTTGTGTAGGGGTGAGGAGGTGATTATCAGTAAGGTAAGGCATGAGCTGGAGGAGGATGCATTTTTCAAGTATTTTTGAGATTGGGAAGAGAATGGCTATTGGACGGAAGTTAGAGATAGTATTATGTTTACCTCCTTTATGGAGGGGAAGGATAAAGGCAGCACACCACAGTTTGGGAACATAAGACTCCTTTATGGATCTATTGATGTGAATACTGATGGGGATGGCAATGTCATCAGCAGCGATCTTTAGATAGAGAGAGGAGATATTGTCTGGGGCTGGGGAGCATGGCTTAAGTCTAGCGAGAAGATTTTTTATGTAGGATGTGGAGATGGGCTTTAGGTGAATTGTGGGGGGGCAGTTAGGATTGGGAGGTTGGGAGGATGTGGGGGATGTGGGTTTGAGGAGAGAGGAGGAGTTGTGATTGGGGAAGGTCTTGGTGAGTTCAGCTATGGAGTTGGTAAAGAAGGATTTGAATAGGGTGGCTAATTCTGTGTCAGTTTTACTGGTATCAGGACAAGGGTTTCTTTTTGTACCGGGATTTAGTAGAGAGTTGATAGAGGTCCAGAACTCTTTAGGGTTTTTGGAGTGATTGGTCTGGAGTTTAGTGTAGCAAGACTTTTTATCTCTTATGATATGTATTTTGGTTAGTTTACGGAGTTGCTTATATTTAAGAAGCATTTCAGGGAGTTGGTGTTGGTGATACAGTTTCCAGGTCTTGTCTCTTTGTTGCATAAGATTTTTAGTATCCTTAGATAGCCAGGGGGCAGGGTTGGATTTTATTCGTTTAGTTCTAGATGGGGCCTGTGAATTTAAGATATCTAAGGTAGTATTGAAAAAATCTACAGTGTTATATAGGAAAAGTGTTTTTAGATTATCCCAGTTTATTAGTTTGAGGGTGTTAGAGAAACTTGAAGGATTAAAATTAGTGAGGTTGCGAGTATGGATATATTCGTGAGGGTGTGGCTTCAAGTGTGTTGCTCGATGGTTAAAGGCAAGGTAGTGGTCTCTTATGGTGTCTGGTAAGGTACCTGAGTATAAGATCTTATTTGAGTGGGAGGCTAGAATCCAGTACAGAGTGGAAACTGGGGGGTTCTTTTTATTGGGTCTTGTGATGCTATTAGTTAGTTGAGTGAAATTTAATAGATATAGGTGGATTGGTGCCATTGATTTTGTTCCAGTCGATGTTCACACCGCCTAATATGTACGTCTCAAGCTTAATATTAGTTGAAGCCCATAGAAGAATGTCTTCTAGGGTGGTAGTGTTGTTACCAGGGGGGATATAAAGGGTTATAAGACATATGCTTTTGAAGTTATTCAGTTTGAGTATCCCCACGACTAATTCTGCATTATTAAATTGAGGAATGGGGTTTTGGTAAGGAGAGATGGAGTTTAGATTTGAGTAAATTAAGGTTACTCCTCCACCTTTTCTGTTTGGGTGGTCACATCTAAGAGCCTGAAAACCTGGTGGTAGTATTTCAGAGTTGGAAATCTGGAGTTTTAGCCAAGTCTCGGAGACTGCTACTATGTCTGGCAGGGTATGGTAAAGCCAAGCATGGAAGAGAGCAGTTTTGTTTTTTAGACTCTGGGCATTTAGAGAAAGAATTTTTGGTTAGTAATGTTGGATGAGGTAGGAGGAGTGGTATTGGTGCTAATGGTTTTGACAGGGGAAGTGGAGTTGGTAATAGTTTTAGACCAGGGTTGGGGTGAATATCTCCTGCTAGTGAAAGGCAGTAAGAGGAGGTGAACAGTAGTTGTAGTTTGGGCTTAGTTGATTGTGGGAGGTTAGTGAGTGATTTGGGTGAGTGCCACTTGAAAGAGCAGAATGTAAGTTTTAGTTTAAAGTAGTGGAGTGTATTAGGTTGAAATATTGAGGGGGATATATAATGAAAGTGAGATTTGGATGGGTGGAGATAGAGATGAGTGGTGGAGTGGGGGGTAGGAAGGAGGAAGGGAATTTGTAGGATGTATATGAGATGGCATGGAAAAGAGGAATTAGGAACAATATGGTTAAACAGGAGGTGAGAAGGATTCGTGTAAGATGTGGGGACATGGTTGATTGGTGTAAGGTAAGAGAGTGGGAATAAACAAAGAGATGAGAGTATGTTAGAGAGTGAGACACTGAAGGGTATGGGGTAAGAAGAGAAGGCTTTGGGCTTGGTTGGAGAGGAGTTAGTAAATTGGTGGGAGGGATGTGTTGTGAGAGGATTGGTTAAGAAAAAGGGGAGGAGTTAACAGGTGAGAATAAATGTAGGAGTAGTGGGGGCGGGTGGGAATTGGGGGTAGGGTAGGGGAGCGGAGTGAGCCTGCAGGGCAAACGGAGCGGGACAGACAGGTAAATGAGGAGATTGCTGAGAGAACGGTCAGTGAACAGCTGACTACTGAGGATACCTCAGTAGACACAGGTAAGTGGTAGGGACAGTATGGGGAAACAGAGTGGAAAACAGAGGAAATTAGCTGGGAGAATGGGAATTAAGGCAAATAGAGTGGAAGCTTGGAGCAGTCTGAGACTGGGGAAAAAGAACTAAGTGATATGCTTTTAGAGAGAGGGGAATAGAGAGTGCAGGACAATCACTTTTGTCGTAAGCTCTTCCCCAGTTCAAGTTTGAAAAAGAGAGGTTGCTTGCAGATTCTGCTGCATACAGGGTATATATAAACACAAACAAACATGGCTATCCTTATGTGCCAATGGCGCTGTTTATAACAAGCGCATTAAGTCCAAGAAATGACAAAACGTACGTTTTCCTCGACAAAATAACAGTATATAGCTAGCTTAGGACTTTTGTGCGATTCATACCAGCATAAGGTATCTTTTTATGGTATCATGAGGAGACTCACTGAATGGTGCTTGTAGACAGGGTATCATGGGCATCATGAGGAGACACATTGAGTGGTGTTTGTAGACAAGGTATCATGGGTACTATGAGCAAACACACTGAATGCAGTTTCTAGACAAGGTATCATGGCTAGCATGAGGAGACACACTGAATAGTGTTTGTAGACAGGGTATCAAGGTATCACGAGGAGATGCATTGAATGGCATTTGTAAACAGGGTATGATGAGGAGACACTTTGAATGATGTTTATAGATACGATATCATCTGTATCATAAGGAGACACTCTGAGTGGTGTTTGTATACAGAGTATCATGGGTATCATGAGGAGACACATTAAATGCAGCTTGCAAACAGGGTATCATGGGTATCATGAGGAGACACTGAATGGTGTTTGTAGACAAGGTATCATGAAGAGACACAATGAATAGTGTTTGTAGATAGGGTATCATTGATATCATGAGGAGACACATCGAATGGTGTTTCTTGACAGGGTATCATGAGAAGACACATTGAATGGTGTTTGTAGACAAAGTATTATGGGTATCACAAGGAGACACACTGAATGGTGTTTATAGACAGGGTATCAACCTGTTCTTTCCCTGTTTTAAAAAGGAGCTTAAATCCCACATACTAAATGTGAAATTATGCCGTTGCCTTGACCACACATAGTCCTAGTCTGTCCTACTTTATAACATTTTGCATATCCTTACTTTCTTTCTCTGTTAGTAACTTCTACTTAAACTAACCTCCTAAACTCTCTGCTCTACCACTATAGCCCCTCTTTTCTCTCCCCTCTCCCATTCTCCACAGTATTTATCCCCACTTCCTATCAATGTATATACATTGTCCTTCTTTTGAACAACAATTATCTTTTTGTTTTCACTCTAATATGTAGCAATTTTTTAGACCACTGCTATCAATGCAACCCTTAATGTGCATAGTTTTTTTCTTTTGTTTTTCTGTTTATAAGCAATTTCATATTTTTACAGTGTTATGTTTAATAGTTTTTGTCCTGTATGTTTAGCTTTGCTTATGTTTGCTTGGACTCTTTCCACTTGGGTCTCCACTGAAAATGGGTTGCTTACTATGAATGCAATGCAAATAGTTAATAACCTTTTCTTTTTTACAATTATTTTGTATTGTGATTAATATTTGTATATTGTCACTTTATCTTTACTTATGTTTGCTGGGGCTTTTCCCCTCGGCTCTCCATTGAAAATGGGTTTGTTTGCAAACTCAGATGGACTAACCCAGTTAACAAATGTGAAATAAATAAATAAATAAATCATGGAATCATGAGGGGACAATTTGAATGCTGTTTGTAGGCAGGGTATCATGAGGAAACACATTGCTTGGTGTTTGTGTACAGGGTATCATGAAGGGACACACTGAATGGTGTTCCTAGACAGAGTATCATGGGTATCATGAGGAGACACACTGAATGGTGTTTGTAGACAGGGTATCATGAGGAGACATTGAATGGTGTGTGTAGACAGGGTATTGTTTATATCATGAGGAGACACATTGAATGGTATTTGTAGTCAGGGTATCATGAGGAGACATTGAATGGTGTGTGTAGACAGGGTATCATGGGTATCATGAGGAGACACATTGAATGGTGTTTGAAGTCAGGGTATCGTGGGTATTATGAGGAGACACATTAAATGATGTTTGTAGACAGAGTATCATGGGTATCATGAGGAGACACATTGAATGGTGTTTGTATTTAGGGTATTATAGGTATCATGAGGAGGCACATTGAATGGTGTTTGTAGACAGGTTATCATGGGTATCATGAGGAGACATTGAATGGTGGTTGTAGATAGGGTATCATAGGTATCATGAGGAGACACATTGAATGGTGATTGTAGACAGGGTATCATGAGGAGACACATTAAATGGTGTTTGTAGATAGAGTATCATGGGGAGACACATTGAATGGTGTTTGTAGACAGGGTATCATGAAGGGACACACTGAACGGTGTTTCTAGACAGAGTATCATGGGTATCATGAGGAAACACATTGAATAAAGTTTGTAGGCACAGTATCATGAGGAGACACATTGCATTGTGTTAGTAGACAGGGTGTCATGGGTGATATAAGGACACACATTGAATGGTGTTGTAGATGAGGTATCATGAAGAGACACACTGAATGGTGTTTGTAAGACAGGGTATCATGTGTGACATGAGGAGAGATATTGAATGGTGTCTGTGGACAGGGTATCATTTTGAGACACATTGAATGTTTTTTGTAGACAGAGTATCATGAGCAGACACATTGAATGGTGTTTGTACATGAGGTATCACAAGGAGACACACTGAATGTTGTTTGTAGGCAGGGAATCATGAGGAGACGCATTGAATGGTGTATGCAGACAGGGTATTAGGGGTATCATGAGGAGACATATTGAGTGGTGTTTGTAGACAGTGTATCATGGGTATCATGAGCAGATACATTGAATGGTGTTTGCAGACAGGGTATCATGGGTGTCATGAAGAGACAAATTGAATAGTATTTGTACACAAGGTATTATGGGTATTATGAGGAGTCACATCGAATGCTTTTTGTAGATGTGGTATCATGGGTATCATGAGTAGATGAATTGAGTAGTGTTTGTAGATAGTATTATCTCCATATTAGATCCAACCTTTCCTTTCCCTGTTTTAAAAAGGAGCTTGAATCCCACCTACTAAACTTGAAATGATGCCACTGACTTGACCACACATAGTCCTAGTCTGTCCTACTGTATAACATTTTGCATCTCCTAACTTTCATTCTCTGTTAGTAATTTCTGCTTAAACTAACCTCCTAAACCCTCAGGTCTACTACTATAACCCCCTCCTTTCTCTCCCTCTCCCATTCTCCACACAGTTTATCCCCCCCACTTCCTATCGATGTCTGTACATTCTTCTTCTGCTGAACAACCATTATCTTTGTTTTTACTCTTATATGTGGTAAATTTAGACCACTGCTATCAGTGCACCCCTTAATGTTCATCATTTTTTTTCTTTTGTTTTTCTCTCTATAAATAATTTCATATTTGCCATGTTATTTTTAATAGTTTTTGTCCTGTTTGCTGGGGTTCTTTCTCCTTGGGGGTCCACTGAAAATCGGTTGCTTACTATCAGTGCAATGCAAATAGTTAATAACCTTTTCTTTTTTACAATTATTTTGTATTGTGATTATTTAATATTTGTATATTGTCACTTTATCTTCACTCATGTTTGCTGGGGCTTTTCCCCTCAGAATCCCTACTGAAAATGGGTTTGTTTGCAAACTCAGTTGGACTAACTCAGTTAACAAATGTGAAATAAATAAATCATGGAATCATGAGGGGACAATTTGAATGTTGTTTGTAGACAGGGTATCATGGCTATCATAAGGAGACACATTGATTGGTGTTTGTAGACAGGGTGCCATGAGGAGACACATTGAATGGTGTTTGTAGCTGAGAAATCATGGGTATCATGAGGAGATTCATTGAATGGTATTTGTAAGCAGAATATCATGGGGAGACATATTGAATGGTGTTTGTAGAGGGTGTATCATGGGTATCATGAGGAGACACACTGAATGGTGTTTGTAGGCAGGGCATCACGGGTATCATGAGTAGACACATCGAATGGTGTTTGTAGTCAGGGTATCATGAAGAAACACATTGTATGGTGTTTGTAGTCAGGGTATCATGAAGATACACATTGAATGGTGTTTGTAGACAGGGTATCATGAGGAGACACACTGACTGCTGTTTGTTGATAGGGTATCATGAGGACAGACATTGAATGGTGTTTGTGGACAAGATATGATTTGGAGACACACTGTATGGTGTTTGTAGACATGATATCTTGTGGAGACACATTGAATGGTGTTTGTGGACAGGGTGTCACAAGGAGACACATTGAATGGTGTTTGTAGTCAGGGTATCATGAGGAGAGACATTGAATGGTGTTTGTAGACAGGGTATCATGAGGAGACACATTGAATGGTGTTTGTAGACAGGGTATCATGAAGAAACATATTGAATGGTGTTTGTATGCAAGGTATCATGGATATCATGGTGAGACACATTGAATGGTGTTTGTACACAGGGTATCATGAGGAGACACCTTGAATGGTACTTGCTGACAGGGTGTCATGGGTATTGTGAGGAAATACACTGAATGGGGTTTGTATATAGAGTATCATGGTTATCACGAGGAGACACATTGAATGGTGTTTGTAGAAAGGGTATCATGAGGGGACACATTGAATGGTGTTTGTAGATGAGGTATTATGAGTATCATGAGAAGACACACTGAATGGTGTTTTTAGGCAAGGAATCATGTTGAGACACATTAAATGGTGTTTGTAGTCAGGGTATCATGCATTCATAGGTAGGTACCAGCTATCGACCCAAGGGCCTAAGTAAGTCTAGCCAACAAGGTTCCCTGGCTTATGCCACCCAAGAAAGTTAATTTCCTGTGCCCCTGTCAAGCAGAGCCACAGAAGTGATCCCCGGATGTATTTCCTATTTCCTATCCACTCATCAAGTTTTTTCTTGAAGAGTGCTAATGAGGAACTTTGCTTGACATAAATGGGTAGCTTGTTCTAGAGTATAGGAAATCTCTGGTACAGCAATCTATCCCTCCAGCATGCCCTGTTTATTGTGGTAACAAGGTTTAGGTCCTTAGAGCGTGTAGCTCTGAAGGACTGGGTTTTCTTAAGGTATAGCATGTCCAACAGCTCTGGGTTTAACATAGCTTTATATGTTAGGCAGAGATCTCCTCGGAGTAGGTGATATGCTACAGAGTAAAACTGGAGTTTTTTGAGTCGGTCAGTGTAGGGCATCTGTTTGAGGCCAGTAATCCTCTTTGTGAGGTACTTCTGTGGCCTTTGCAGCTGCTGCAGATGTCTTATGATGTACATTCCAAAAGGGGCATTGTACTTTATAATGGGTCTAATGAGTGACAAGCAGAGGAGAACAATGACCTCTTTTTTTCCTGGGTGAGAACCCTTTTGTGATGAGGTGTGCCACATAAAACGATTTCCTGACTACTGTGGCGATGTGATTATCAAAGGAGAGATTACTGTCTACCTGGGTTCCAAGGTCTGTTATCACACATTTGGCATTAAGTAGACTTTCGTTTATGTGGTAGTTCATGAGTACAGAGTTTTTACCAAAAGGGATGACAATGCACTTTTTGGCATTAAGCTTGAGGCCATGCCTCTGATACTTGGCATCTGTCTTATTGAAGCCCTTCTGTAGGATGTCCACATCATTTGGGGACTTGACTATGGCTCCTAGTTTGCAGTCATCTGTGAACTTCATTAGCCAGAGGCCTTCTGTGTTAGCCTGTACTTCAGAGAAGTAGATACCAAACAGGAGAGGTCCCAGGACTGAACCCTGTGGTACTCCGCTTGTCACTGGTTTGAAGTCAGATTTGGAGTCTGCAACTTTTACAGTGTGGTTTCTGTCAGTGAGCCAGTTGGCAACCCATCTTGTGATGTAGGGATTTATACCTACTTTAGTGAGTTTAGCTATAATTCCAGAATGGGGATGGTGTCAAAAGCCTTGGCGAGGTCCAGATAGGCTGTGTGAACCACCTTACCCTCGTCTATGGCTTTAGTGACTTCCTCAAAGAAGTCGATCAGGCTCAGAAGGCATGATTTGACTTTCACAAACCCAAACTGGGTGGGGTCCAGAGTTTGGAGGTTACCAATGTCTTTGTTTATGAGTTCCATAATGGTACGTTCCATGGCCTTGCAGACCAGGCTCGTCAGGCTAATAGGGCAATAGTTCCCAGAATCAGTGGTAGCTCCCCCTTTGTGGAGTGGGATAACTGTTGCTGTGCGCCATTCATTGGGCACAAAGCCTGATTGAACATGGTGCTTAGGTGGGGAGCCAGTTCATTTTGAAGTTCGTGTGAAACGCAGCCTGGGATGCTGTCCGGTCCCATGGATGCTGTGTTTTTGGTTTTAGAGAGTGCAGCTTTTACCTGCACAGATGTGATTACAGGGACACTGCATTCTTCCTGTATAGATATGGGCCCTTTAGAGGCAGGGGGGGGGGTAAAGTTAGCACTGAACCTATCTGCCAGGATGTTGGCAATATCAGTTGGTTCTGTAATTTTCATGCCGTTGTGCTGTAACCCAGAGCAGATCTAGGTGTTGCCAATGAGATTCTTGACATAGATATAGAATGCTTTGTGGTTGCCATTAGAATCAGTGGTGATTTTGTTTTTGTAGCTAGCTTTGGAGGATTGTATAAGGGATCTCAGCTTCTTACGGAGGCTGACCAGGCAGCTCCTCCACTCATGAGATTTTACTCTCTTTTGCAACAATTTCTTCCTTCTGTTGTACAGTTTATTTATGGCAGGGGACCACCAGATTGGCTTCCTTTTTTTGGAGGATAGTGTCTTGGTTCTGTTTGGGATAGCATGATCCATGCACTTGTGTAAGTGCTTATAGAGTGCATTTGTGCAAGATTCAGCAGTCATAACTGTATTGTCCATCTGCATGGGTGTCATGAAGTTTGCCACTTTTGTCTTAAGAAGCATGAAGTTGGTTTTGGAGAATTTTTTTACCATGGTTTCCTTAATGGTGGATGGGGGCGGGATGTGGATATCCAGGGTGATTAGCTTATGGCCGGTTCTGACCAACGAGGAGTTGATTTCAGGTGTGGAACACCAGTCACTCATGTTGGTAATGACTAGGTCTAGGATATTGTTGACCCTGGTGGGGGTGTGGATAAGCTGATCCAGGGCATTGGAATTTATGAATTCTAGAAAGCGTTGAGCGAAGGAGTTGGTACATGAGTAGTTTTCCCAGTTAATGGTGGGGTAGTTGAAATCGCCCATTATTAGGGTGTTTGGTTAAACCCTAATATTTTCCAGTATATCAAGAAAAGAGGAGTGGGAATCCTGGGGCATTGTGGGGGATCTGTAGCAAGCTACAATCTGGATTGCAGTTTTGCCCAGAGTTAGTTGCACTTGGATAACCTCGGGGGCATTATGCTGTGCAACTAGCCTGGAGGTGTGGATATCCTTAATGAATATGGACACGCCTCCAGCTTTGGTGTTTTGGTTCAGGTTAGATGGCTGAAAAGTGTGGTATGAGTTATAGCCTGGTAGTGCAGGGGTGATCTCTAGATCCTTGAACCGGGTCTCAGTCACTGCACAGATATCGATATTCTCTATTTTAAGGAGTGTCTCAAGTGAGTGCATTTTGAGATTTAGACTTCTAGCATTGAGTAGCATTACCTTCAGTTTTTGTTTGCCTGTTCCTGTTACGGTGGTGAATTTGTCATTTGATCCTTGCCTAAAAAAGCACTATAGGGGTGGCAAGAGTCTTACCCAGTATCCAGAATCCCAGGGGTGACAGGTGCAGGCCATCTCTGGCAAAGCATCATGGTCTGTCGACCATATCGTCCCAGGCAGAAAGATACTGGATCCACTTAGAAAGACACCAGAAGCTTAGCCAGTTGTTGAAGTCAATCATTTTGTCCTTGTACTGCAGTATCATTCTGGGTGATGGCAGGATGCTACTCAGGGATAGGGTCATACCTGCCTGGGCTACAAGATCGGAGAGCTCTTCCATCTCTTTTCATGTAGTCCAGGGTGGTACGTCTCAGGTCATTCACACCAACATGGACAATGACAGAGTCATATTGTACTTGTTATGGAGTGACCTGAGTGCGTGGGTTATGTGGTGGATCCTGGCACCCAACAGGCAGCTGACAGTAACCTCCTTGTTTAGCCTGGTGAGTGGGACATCAGTGTGCCTGACTATAGAGTCACCTATGACTAGTGTGTTGGGTACGTTGGTTTACTATATGGGCTGTGGCTTATTGGCACTGAGTCTGTGGGCTATGTGTTATTTGGGTTGTGTTGTGGGGTAGAGTTTGCATGGGTTTCTGCTTTGGAGGTCTCTATTGCTTGAGCAGATTATTATTGAGAGCCCCTACAAATGTTTTTGTGTTTCTATGTGTTGAGTTTGGTGGTGTAGTCTTAGTGGGACTATGTGATGAGTGTGGTGTGGTGCAAGTGTTTACCTTCTCCTCTTGACTATCAAGTTCAGTCTTAGTTGGAGAGAGCTCTACCTCCAGTTTGGCTAGATAAGTGCATCTGTCACAGGTTGTGGTGTTGGGTGGTAGAAGAAGCGGGTTGTCTGTGTACATGAGGCAATTGCTACATTGCCTGAAGATGCCCAGATTCATCAGATAGACAGGAGATAACACTGGGAGCTGACCCTTGGACATCCCTGAATAAAAAACTACTTTCCTCTAGACGAGTGAGGAAAGTGAGTATAAGAGCTGTTTTTCTCTAAGCAAGTGAGGAAGGAAAGTACAAAAACTGTTTTCCTGTAGGTAAAGAGGAAGGTTGAGTGCTGTAGTAATTTTTAGCTTATTTAGTGCTAACAACAAGTTCTGAACAAGTGCTGAGCACGAAAAAGCAAATTCAAGTACTAAAACTAAGAATCTCTACTTGGATTCTATGGTAGATAGGCTACCTAGTGCTTACCACTCCCACTGATAAGCTAGAATGCTTCCCTCCAAGACAGAAAGGGTTGGGGGCTCAGAAGCTTACAAACATGAGGAGAGACATTGAATGTTGTGTATCATTTGGAGACACACTGATTGGTGTTTGTAGAAAGGGTATCGTGTATCATGAGGAGACACATTGAATGGTGTTTGTACATGAGATATCATGGGTATCATGAGGAGACACACTGAGTGGTGTTTGTAGAAAGGGTATTGTATATCATTTGGAGACACATTGATTGGTGTTTGTAGAAAGGGTATCGTGTATCATTTGGAGACACACTGATTGTTGTTTGTAGAAAGGGTATCGTGTATCATGAGGAGACACATTGAATGGTGTTTGTACATGAGATATCATGGGTATCATGAAGAAACACACTGAGTGGTGTTTGTAGGCAGGGAATCTTGAGGAGACACATTGAATGGTGTTTGGTGACAGGGTATCATGGGTGTCATGAGGAGACACATTGAATGGTGTATGCAGACAGGGTATTATGGGTATCATGAAGAAACACACTGAATGGTGTTTATAGACAGGGTATGATGAGTTTCATGAGGAGACACTTTAAATGGTGTTTGCAGACAGGGCATCATGGGTGTTATGAAGAGACAACTTGAATGGTGTTTGTTGACAGGGTATCATGGGTATCATGAGTACACACATTAAATGGTTTTTGTAGACAGGGTATCTTGGGTATCATGAGCAGACAAATTGAATTGTATTTGCAGACAGGGTATCATGCGTATCATGAGGAGACACACCGAGTGGTGTTTGTAGATGGGGTATCATGAAGAGACACACTGAATGGTCTTTGTAGGCAGAGAATCATGAGGAGACACATTGAATGGTGTCTGTAGACAGGGTATCATGGGTATCATGAGGAGACACATTCAATGATGTTTGTAGACAGGGTATCATGAGGAGAAACATTCAGTGGTGTTTGTAGTCAGGGTATCATGGGTATCATGAGGAGACACATTGAATGGACTTTGTACACAGGGTATCATGGGTATCATGAGGAGACACATTTAGTGGTGTTTGTAGACAGGGTATCATGGGTATCATGAGGAGACACATTCAATGGTGTTTGTAGACAGGGTATCATGGGTGTCATAAGTAGGCACTTTAAATGGTGTTTGTAGACAGGGTGTCATGGCTAGCATGAGGAGACACACTGAGTGATGTTTGTAGACAGGGTATTATGGGCATCATGAGGAGACACATTGAATGGTGCTTGTAGAGGGTATCATGGCTATCATGAGGAGACACATTGAATGGTGTTTCTAGACAAGGTAACATGGGTACCATGAGGAGACACATTGAATGCAGCTTGCAGACAGGGTATCATAAGGAGATGCATTGAATGGTGTTTGTACACCAGGTATTGTGGTTATCATGAAGAGACACATTGAATGATGTTTGTAGACAGGGTATCATGAGAAGACACATTAAATGGTGTTTGCAGACAGGGTATCATGGATGACATGAGGAGACACTGAATAGTGTTTATTGACAGGGTATCATGAGGAGACACATTTAATGGTGTTTGTAGATGGTATCATTGGTATCATGAGGAGACAAACTGAATGGTGTTTGTACATGAGGTATCATGAGGACACACATTGAATGGTATTTGTAGATGGTATCATGAGGAGACACATTGAATGGTGTTTGTACATGAGGTATCATGGCTAACATGAGGAGACACATTAAATGGTGTTTGTAGACAGGGTATCATGACTAGCATGAGGAAACATATTGAATGGTGTTTATTGACAGGGTATCATGAAATAATGAGGGGACACTTTGAATGTTGTTTGTAGGCAGGGTATCATGGGTATCCTGAGGAGACACATTGAATTGTGTTTGTGGACATGCTATCATAGGTTTCATGAAGGGACACATTGAATGGTGTTCCTAGACAGTGTATCTTGTATATCATGAGGAAACACATTGAATAGAGTTTGTAGAGAGGGTATTGTTTTATAAAAGCAGAAATAAGCAGCTGGACTGGTGTCGCACACCAGGAGTTGTTAATTGAAAGGGCACATTGTATGTATGCTATAAACCTGGCCACGAGAAAGCACCTTAGACCTTTAGTAGTAAATATGCAATGCTACCAGCAGAAGGAGTTGATTTTGTCAAAACTGTGGCAGAAGGACAAAGTACTAAAAGTAGGAGACAGCAGAGTGTTTGTGGAGAATGATTACAGTCAGTCTGAATCAAAAATGATTTTGTCCCCCCAGGAAATAATATTCTGAAGATAGCTGAGTATAGAAGTTTGAATCTCTTGTCTGCATAGTGGAATAAATGTACTCCTCTTCTGCCTGGTGAGAAGTACTTATATTAAATGCAAAAGGACCTCCAATAGTGATAGAAGAGAATAAAAAAATATGATAATGGTAGATTTGTAGTACTAAGGGGCTACTGGCAAGGCAGCAGGATTGCACTGGCATGTATTTATATTCCACCTAAAACTGCTATAATGGAGCTTAAGAAAATTCTGGGAGAAATAAAATAGTTTCAGCAGGGAATATTACTTATAGGTGGGGAATGGAATTTGATTTGTAGCGGTGAAGATGCTTTGGTGGCTCAGAAGGGAAAATATAACAAAGGATGGTAGATTCTTCAAGATATTTATGAAAATATTTGGCATGGATGATATCAATTTAATAGTAGGATTTCAGAGTGAATTTACATATTATTCCACAAGATACAAAATTGGGCTAGGCTAGACAGAACGTACATGTCACAGGAACATGTGCATTTAATTGAAAGTTTTGATACACATCCAATAACTATTTCAGATCACATGCCAATAATAATTAAAATAAAAATGCATGGTAATTAATAAAAATGAGACACTTGTGCTTTCCTACCTATCTGTTGAAAAGGGTAGAATTTAAGAAATAGGTAGAGGAAATCATTTGGGGGCTATTAGAGAAGATAGAAATTTCTGCTAAAAATATAGCTGGGGAGTGAGATCAATTAAAAGTAGAGTTTAAAAACAGAAATAAAAGAAAGAGAGATATGGTTAAGAAGTAACAAGAATTATTAAGAGGGACTGACAAATGTCAAATTATTACAGTATAGGAATTTCACACAACAAGAACAAGAGCACTTGCAGAATGTTAAGCAGAAAATAATGGGTTACTTTGATAATATGCATGAGTTTAGAAAGATTGCTATTAAGTAATTTTGTTTTATAATAAAGCCAGAGCTGAAAAACTTTTAGCGTAATGACTCAAGCAACAAAAAGTAGAAAGGGTTTTCGCCTAGCTTAGAGGACCTATGATAAGGAAGATAACAAGAGATCCTGTAGAGGTAGTAGAAATATTTTGGAAATTTTATGAAAGTCTGTATAAAGCAGAGAAATATGAAGATCAAAATAAGGTATAAATGGAAATGTTTATGGAAGAATTAAATATGCCAAGGTTAGAGGTAGATGAGTCTCAATTACTAGCAGTATAGGATGAGATGAGATAAAATTGTGATGTATAACCAATCTACAGGAAAGTTCCTGGGAATAGATGGCATTCCTGTGGATGTTTTGAAGCTAGGAGGGAAAAAACTGATAAATATATGGAAGGTTTTGTTTAACAGTATTTTAAGAGGAGGAGAAGTACCAGCATCCTGGAAGAAAGCAGTGGTAGCTGTAATACCTAAAGAGGGTAAAGATCCAACAGATCCAGCTTCATACAGGCCCGTTTCAATACTAAACCATGATTATAAAGTGTTTATGTCTATAATGGATAAAAGAATGGCAAAAGTGTTGCCAAAATTGATAAATATGGATCAGTGTGGTTTTGTGAAGGGGAGGCAAACATTTGACAACATTAACAGAACACTGATGATCCAGAGGGAAGTAAAACATAAGAAAACACCACTGATGTTGGTGGGTCTTGATGCAGCGAAAGCATTTGGCAGAGTACTTTGGGAGTTTATGAGCAATGGAAGCATTTGCATTCACTGATAAAATTATAAGATTGATTAGGAGAATATATGAGAGATCAGAGGCAAAAATTAAAGTGGGTGGGTTCTTCTCTGATCATTTCTGGTTGAGCAGAGGAACCAGGCAGGGGTGTCCTCTTTCCCCTTTGTTATTTGCATTATATTTAGATCCATTGGCAAAGAAAATGAGAGATTAATAAATTCAAGAATAAAATGGGTATGGTAGTCAAGAAAAGCTGCCCCATTTGTAGATGATGCTATTTTATACCTGATAAAACCAGAAAAGGACATTTCAGTGCTTTGGAACATTTTGACCCAGTTTCAAATCTTTTGGGGATTCTGGTGTGGCAGCTAAGAATATGTGGGAAGAGACTAAACAAAAGATAATACAAAAACTGAGAAATTGGTAGTTCTGTTATTTGGATATAAACAGCAAGATACAAGCAGTTTTAGTCCCTTTAGTTTTATACACAGGTCAAGCATATTTTTATCAACCATAGGAGATGTGGATAGCCATTAATAAAGAGCTCAAGGATTTTGTTTGGGAGGGGAAGATGGCAAGAATCAAGCAGGATAAGCTAATTCTTCCATTTGAACAAGGTGGTTTGGGATTACCAAATTTGAAGGGGTACTTCAGAGCTACACAAGCTAGCACAAGCAGAAACCTATAATTCAAAGTGGAAAGAGATGATTCAACAGAGGAAAATCTGAAGAAACAGAGAGACTGGGATTTTATATGCAAATCCTTACAGAGAATAATAATAACTATACATAATATTATATTCATAAAATAGAACTAAGCCAACATGGGAAATGGAGAAAGGAGATTCTACTGAGAGGGATGACTGCAATTATGGATACAGACAATAGGCAAGAGGGGTCTGGACATTAGTGGAGAAAACTGGCAAAAGATCCAATGTGTTGGGAGCAAATAATTAGAGAAGGAAAGGTAATAGAATGGGAAGAGGCCAATAATTTATTTGGACTGCAGGCTAGAGATTGCCTTCCCTATCAAGGATTAATATCAGAGTATAGGCAAAGAGAAACAAACAGGGGGATCCTAAGTGAAAGACCGGCACTGGTAGAGTTTTAATTATCTAGAACAGAAGCTGCTGTTAAAAAAATAATTAGCATTGCATACAACATATTGCACGATAACTGTAAGAATCAATCAGAGGAGGTTAGAAAGTATTGGGAAGAGATAGATTGAATCAGCAATTCACAAAGAAACAATTAGGAATATATGTATGTCTCCCAAATATGCAACAAAGTCTAAAAGATTTAGTATATTTGCTTGGAAGCATTTACATGAGTATTTTTATACTCTCAGTAGACTCCAAAGTATTTTTCCTCAGATAGGCAGCAAATATTGGAGGTGTGATGGGGAAGAAAGAGGTAATTGGGAACATATTTTCTGGAAATGTAATGAGTTGGCAGACTTTTAAGAATCCCTACAGACTGCGCTATCAGTGTACTAGGTAACCAAACTGGTGTAACTAAGGAAATGATTTTATGAGGTGTGAAATAGAATCGGAATTGCCTAGACATAGTAAGGCCTTGCTGAATCTAATTACGGAGGCTACCAGTAATTACTAGAAAATGAAATTCAAAGTCTAAAACAACTTTACTAGAAGAAGTGAATATAGTAAGAGAGATAAAACAACTGTAATTATGATCTTTAGAAAAGGGTAGGGGTAAATTACATAGGAAAAATTGGAAATATAGGAACAATACATACAGGGGAGGAATGAGGTTTAAACAAAGGCAGGATTTGAATGAGCTATTTAATGTTTGAATGACAATGACTGGGATAGATTATAAGTGATGTATAACATTTGCAAATACAGTTATGTTAATATGGTTTATGATGTATAATATTTACAACTAAAATTATGTCAGTATGGTTTGTTGTCATTTATATAAATATATGATTGCCTATGTCATATGTGATAATTTAATAAAGATGTTTCTTGTCATGTTATGCATAATAGCAGAGCTTTTCTCCTTGGGACTCCACTGAAAAAGGGTCATTGTATTGCCCCAATCAGACTACCCAGATAACAAATGCAAATAAAGTAAACACGGGCATTTTGGGGGTGGGGCAGTTGTTTAGGTCCAGAAGGTCAGTTTGCAGCTGTGTTTGGAATACCTGCTGTGCTGGGCTGGATCATGTTATTTACATATAAGATTCATTGTAACTGGGGTAAGTGAACGCGTAATTTATTTATAAAAATGGAAAAATGTATATGGGTGTATTGCTCCCAGTGTATGAGGGTATTTTAATCCCAGTGTATTGGGGTGTATTAATCCCAGTGTATTAGGGTGTATTAATCCCAGTGTATTTGGGTATATTAATCCCAGAGTATTGGGGTGTATTAGTCCCAGTGGTACACTGTGAATGTGTGCAAGCACTACGTGAAAGGGAGGAGCCAATCTTTGCAGTAAAGGATTTATTATTCATGAAGTCTTTGAACTGCTGTGCACATTCCGTGCTGATAATAATGACTAGAAGGTAGGCTAATATGGAGTGCTCCACCATGTCAAAGGACAGGCCAGCTCAATAAAAATGGCCCTAGTAAGATCTCCTTTATCCATGTTGCTGAGTATGTAATCGGTTCAAGTCTAAAGTACAGTCAGTGTGCTCAGTCTACCCAGAAGTTATGCTGTTTGTTGGACAGCAAATGATATTTCCAGATATGAGGTGAGTTTGTTAAATTTTTTTAAGTATTTTGGCAGGGTAGGAGGTATGCAGATGGACCTGTAGTGGCTGCTAGAGAAGGGTTTTGTATCTTTAGGAATAAGTGTTACAAATGCTAACTTTGAGATTGTTGGCATGGTGTTGTGATACTAAGGTTAAAGACATGTACGGGCTGACCATGTATTCTCTAGAATGATAAAGAAACCAAGGGTACAGGTTGTCTGGTCCAGTGGGAGAGTCAAGTGGAATTTGTTCAAGTAATAGAGTAATTTGTTTGGAGGTGATTTTAGTAAAGGACAGTGGGGAAGATACTCAGGGACTTAGGACTCTTAGTGAAGGAAAGAAAGGAATGTTGTGCTTGTAAAGGGGAGGTTATAGAGAAGGTGTGTGCATGCTGGCATGAAAGGTAATATGCCCTTGTAAGGAAATGCCTTTGGAGGAGCTCTTTCAGGGTTGTTACTGACTTCATGCCAGAATTACCTGGAAGAGCGTAGGAGTACGGTTTACTTGGATTTGAGATATTTGGCTTTCTGCCTATGGATTGCTTGATTGATAATATTCCGTAAGATGGTGCAATATTCTCTATTTGTAGTTGAGGGATCTTTTTCCATTTTTTCAGGTTTTATTTCAGGCCTACACTGAGATTTTCAGTTCTTTGGTGAGATATTCACTGTAATAGTCTTGAGACCATGGAGAAGTGAGTGTTCTGAACAGTCAGGAGAAGTTGGGAAAATTGATTATCTGTGATGTTTGCGTCAGTCTGGCAAAGTATGGGTGACCAGTTCATGGTGGAGAGTTGGCCTTGCAGTTTGGAAAATTTGTGGGGAAACTTGAGTCTGAAGGAGACCATCTTTGGGTTGTTTAATTTTCATATTTAGCATGTGGAATGTTATAGAGCAGTGGTCACTGAAGGCTGGTGAGTGGGTGGAGACAGAGGACATAATTGGAAGGGTGGGAGGTTATAATGAGGTTTAGGAGTTAGTGGAAATTTATTTTATGATTACATCTGGTGGGCTCAGTTATTGTTGGATTAGTTTCAGGTTGGAAAGAAGTACAGACATATGCTTAAAGGAGTCAAGAAAAGTTAAGGTTAAAGTCACCAAGTAAAATGACATGTTTGTTATGAGTTGACACATTCAGAATGTTGTGCAGAAGACATTTGGATTTTCTACTTGTAGAAGGTAATTAAGGAATATATACGCTGGTGGGGGTGCGTGGGTACCTGAATGTTAATTTAGTGAGAATCCAGTGTGGGTCATCATCAGCAGAGAGGCTGACCTGGTTGCCTACCAAAAAGTTGTACTAGCTGCAGCCAATCTGTGCGGTCATGCATGGAAGGATCTGTACCTCAAAAAAATAAAAAAAATTAAGCTTGTTATGAAGGAATCTTCTGAGTTGGTAAGTGAATTGACTGCTATTTCACTGCAGAGTTTTTTTTTTTTTTACTATAATGTTAATTGGTTCCAGATGAAAAAGAAATGTTTTATGGAAAAAAATTAAAAACTTGTATGCTATAGTAACCAAAAAAACAGCCAGGCAGCAACAGCAGTAGTCCAATGAAGGTCTATCCTGCAGCAGTGTACGAGGATAACAGGAAACACACAGCTACCAACAATACAAATTGGATAAAACTTTATTGGATCGAAGTGCTTTTCATTTCACACCATGAAACTTCTTCAGAATAAATAATCTACTCATTGTTCTTAAATACCCATAGTGGGTTGCTACAAATTTAAAATCAATAATTTCATTGGATGCTAGTTCCAAACAACTTAAGCAACCATAGAAAATCACAGAATTTAAAAGTTAAAGTGCATGTTTTTTATATTACATAAAACAACCACTTTAAAAATATACACTTTGAAAATATGTATACTCATGAATGCAGCTTTAAATATTTTATTTTATGTTTTAGTCTAAACAAGAAAAAAGTGCATAAAAAACAATGCACAAAAAGTGCATCTAATAGTGCTACTATATTTTATTTATTTTTGTTTCTTCATCTTGTTTTATGCTATTACAGGAAACTTAAAAGTTTTACTAATATCTCAAGATATTTGTGGTCAGGTATGTTTTTTGCAGGACACAAATGCCCCAAAGATGGACTGTCCTGCATAAAGAGGGGTAGGTTGCAACCCTACGACTATGAAACAGATGTTTCAACTGTACCTATTTTCATGACTGATTTACCCTTTAAATTGTGTCCCTAATTTAGAAGTATACTACTGTCTTCAGGCTTGATTTACCTCTTCACATGATTTTTTGAGTCTTTGTTCCCCCACATTACACGATAGTTTAAAGTGGTTAGCTGTACAGGAAACCAGGCTATGTGCAATTTAGAGATAAAAGGACCCACCTGTTAAATCTTCTTTTTTCAGAAGCAAAAATAAATGACATCATAAGGGACATTTTTTGCAACTGTATTCATTAAAGGCTACAGATTTTACACTGTGTCTTTGATGGAATGCTCACTCATCTTTGGTGCGGAACTTGTGGGTCTCTTTCCACACCTGGTAGCTGGGTTCATTTTCCAGTAGTAGTACTGCGGTTCATCTTTGGTGCAGAAGTTGTGGATCTCTTTGCACACCAGGTACCTGGATTCATTTTCTAATAGGTGGCACAATGGTGCAGCATAAAGGGGGTGCTGCACCCCGGAATGTTCCATAGTTTGGGTGAGACATTAAACCCAGGACTCATCTGCCTGAGCTGGTGGTGGCTCAAGTGGATGTAAAATATCCCATGGCACTTAGCAAAAAGAGTAGGGGGAGTATATATACCACCTCATATCTCCCCTGAAAAGAAGCCATTGGCCTGGTGGGACCAACCTGGTCAACAAAATCTAAGAAGACAAGATAACTAATCTACACTACCAATACATTTCTGCTTCCTGTAAATATATACATAGTTTTTCTTTCTCCTTTCTTGCTGTCACCTCACAACTTTGGCTCATTTGATGAAGAGTAACTCCCAGATGTGCAGTAGCAAGCCCACTTAAGTCCCATCTACATCAGCCAACTTTGTGCACTGCCCACTGACACGAGGACTGCCCACATTACGAATACTGATTGTGTACCAGCAATGCTTTTGGGGAATATTCATGACATATTCCAGTGTCAAAAGAATTTACAATAAGAAAATGAAAGAAATTAAGCAATTACCCTGCTTTATAAATAATTCACTTTTAAGAATTCAAAAATAGTACAGTAATCTCTGAATCATACTTGTGTAGCAGAATTCATAAGTTTTATGGGATCACTGTACAGGAATTTGTAGGATTTCCAAAGCCATGACAGACAGTAACTATTACCACATCTTATTTACTCATACAAAGTATTTACTATTGATACAAATAAAAAGTATTTGTTATTATTATTATTAAATACAATGTACTTACTATTGTTTTGTTAACTGTTCTAAGTGCTATTGTAACACTCTGTTCTGTTACTATTGGAGGTTTTCATCTTGGGCCTCTTCTGTAAATGGATTTTTGTTTAGTGGGTCATTTCAGTTAACATGTAGAACTGACTAACTAAATAGCCATAACCATAATTATTATCTTCTATAACACTGGAGTGTGTGTGTGTGTGTCATAGTGATGTGTTATTTAGAAGTATGAGACCGACATTACCTGAAGGTATCAAGATATGCAAGCATTTTCATACCTCGAAAAGGTGCGACATTTCCCGTTACTTAAGCAATTCTTTTTCAAAAATTGCTTTTATGACATGTTGCACATACATAGCTAATCCTTGCTTTTCGATGTAATATGTTTAATTTTATTTCAATATTATTTATTTATTTACTTATTTATATTGCTTTACCAGGGTAGGATACTAATGTCAGTGGACCATTTCCAGGCATATAATAGGTGAATAGACTCAAATAAGAAATGAACAAAACATATATATATATATATATATATATATATATATATATGTGTGTGTGTGTGCATGTATAGCTACAATGATATGCTGTAAAACATACATATTACAGATGCAAAAATATGCTGAATACTTATTTTGTAGTGGTTGTCAAAGAATAAATGGAACATTCTGCATAGGAATGTTTCTAGAATGCATTTTTGCTACCAATTTCTAGATGCATTTGATAACAGAAACCATTCTAAAAACATATGAGAATTGTTGAAAACAGGGCAACATGGACAGAAGATTTTCAGTCAGTCAACAAAAATATACGGTAAAAGCTTTAACAGTGTTTTGTAATTTATGACATAGAGCATGGCCAAGAAGGAAAAAACATTTATTTCAAATTAGCGATAATGCTTAATGTATAGCTGTTTGTACTAGTAGAAACCATTTAAAGATCAACTAAAATGTGTGCCCTTTCATACCCAACCATCTACACTATTTGATTCCCCAGCATGTTGTACTATATATACTACTGTATAAACCTTAATCACTTCTAAGTATCATATCCCAGAACGAGTTGTAATATATCTAACTTCCCGGTCGCTCCCTAAACCAGTCATAGACAGGGTTTGAATGGGTTTTGCTACTGCGAATGGGAGGGGGGTACAAGAGATGACTATGGCGTGTCGCTGTCTACTTATAAACAATTAAGTATTATTTACCATGGATATTTGTTAAGACTTTCCTAACAATAAATATGTGACAGATTCCTTCAGGAAGGAACATTGTCATTTTTAAGACTCAAAATGAGGAACTTTCCAACAACTGGAATTGAGATCTTTAAAAAAGTTTAGGAGCAAACTACATTGGAAAAAATGGAAATACATACACGGGAGGAATACAGTTCAAAGGAAGGCAGGACTTAAATGAGCTATGTAATGTGTGACTGAAAATAATTAGGTAGAATATAAGTAATGTATAATGTTTGCAACTGGGAGTGTGTCAGTATGGTTTGTGATGTAAAATGCTTGCAGTTAGGATTGTGCCGGTGTGGTTTCTTTTCATTTATATAAATGTATGATTGCTTACATCGTTAAGTGATAGTTTAATAAAGATGTTTCTTGTTTAAAAAAGGGGCAACAGTTGAATAATTTATGCAATGTTGCTTGGATTATATGATATACAGCAATGGGTCTACTGTATACAATCAGAAATTCACATTTTCGAAAATAAACAGTAGACCCACAGTTATGCAAAAGTGCACTTGAGCGAATGGTTATGGACCTTAGGGTTAGGGCTTAGGTTAAGGATAGTGGATAGCTAGTAGGGCTGTCCACTATCCTTAACCCAAGCCCTAACCCTAATGTCCCTGACTACCGCACCACAGTGGAGAACATTGCCCATTCATTCTAGTGGTGTTCGCGAAAGTGCACTTTCGGTGAAGTGCACTTTCGCATTAGTGGGTATCTACTGCCGGATTTCCAAACAGTGTAATTTCGATCTCCGGTGGTAGACGCATAGCAATATATGTGAAATATAATGTTTATTAATATTAATTTAATACAGCTTGTTTTTGTATATAAAATTGATTACGTGACAAGTGATAATTCAATAAAGGTGTGTTTAAAAAATGAGGAACGCTCCTGATAATAAGGTACAGTTGAGAGATACCCTTTTAGATGGTGACTAGTTATTATTATCATTGTGTTCCACTGTTGGTGGCAATGGTTATGTTTTTGTTTTAATATTTTAATATAAGCAGGCTGAAGCAGTCATGATGCAATCTCTGTTCTGCCCTGATAATCAAATTCGCATTAGTGGGTATCTACTGCCGGATTTCCAAACAGTGTAATTTCGATCTCCGGTAGTAAACGCATAGCAATATATGTGAAATATAATGTTTATTAATATTAATTTAATACAGCTTGTTTTTGTATATAAAGTTGCTTACGTGACAAGTGATAATTCAATAAAGGTGTGTTTAAAAAATGAGGAACGTTCCTGATAATAAGGTACAGTTGAGAGATACCCTTTTAGATGGTGACTAGTTATTATTATCATTGTGTTCCACTGTTGGTGGCAATGGTTATGTTTTTGTTTTAATATTTTAATATAAGCAGGCTGAAGCAGTCATGTTGCAATCACTGTTCTGCCCTGATAATCAAAATGTAAATATGACAAAAGAATAAACTCTAATTCCACAAGAGTGAGCTTCCATTTTTTTCTTCCAAAAATAGAGAAGTCCAGACTTTTAAATACACAGTGGGCAGGTTTTGTTCGGCAAAACCTTAAATTTTCGTAAAAAATGTTTTATTGCCTTTTTTGTAAATTACACCTATAATTTTGAATCCAAGCATTACAGTGCATGTTTATTAATTCATTTATACTGTACCGTTTGTCAACATTATTATGATGTATGTAATACTTTGTGGCACTTTTCTCCCTGGGCCCCTGCTGAAAAAGGGCGCAAGCTCAGTCAGATTTCCCAGTCATCAAATGTCAAATAAACAAATGTATTTATTGGCATTTGTTAACCGGGTTGGTCCAGCTGGGTTTGTGGCCCATTTTCAGTGGAGACCCGAGGAGAAAAGCTCCATTAAACACATAGGGCAGGATTCACGAAGGCTTGCACGGAGTCCAAGAGTAGTGTAAGACTCCATGCAGCCTTCGCGATCCAGGAACAGCCCTAAATTCCATGTAAGAGACCAGCTAAAACGTCTCTTACACGGAGTGGGCGTGGATATGCTAATCACCTCACTTGCAGCCCAAAGGCATGCAAATGAGGTAGATTAGCAATCCACAAAGCCCAAAGCAGCCCATGTAAGAGCCGTTTTAGCTGCAGAAATGTACTAAGTTGACAACTGAGTACGTTTCTGCAAAAACCACAATGGAGCCATGTCAGCTCCAAATAAAGGGTGCATATGTGTCAGGCAGCATGCCAATGGCCAAATATGTTGCCATTGGCAAGGTACTCTGATGCAAATATGAAAAATATTTTTTTTTTGTATAAAACATAAAAATGAAGGTTATAAACCCACAAATGTGGGTTTTATGCAATACATGGATTTACAATGCAGGGACCAGCAGACCAAAAACAACATGGCCACCGTTTAGTGGTTGCCAAGGGGGGAAGCTGAGTCTAAGACTTGTAACTAAGCATTAGTAGGCAATCTGATGCAAATGAGTGTTAGGATACTAAATTCCACTGTCACATAGCAAATGAGCACATTCTGAGTAGTGTAAGAGATACATAAGGGGGAGGAATAGAGTAGGAGATAGGTGACATCACAGGGGGGAATGGTAGAAAGAAATGCAGTTCATTGGAGGTCAGTGTTACATGACAGATGTCAGACACATATCATGGAAGGGAGAGTGCCACAACATAAGCATGGGAAAGTCAAGAAATGGAAGGTGTACACTGTTGCTTACACCAAAGTTTCTTGCTGGGCGTGCATGCGCACGTGTGCGCGCCATGAAGCGCGAGTAGGGCAGTGTGCGTGTGTGTAAGGCAGACTGAGCATGTGGGAGCCTGTTGGCAGACTTGTAAGACTGTTTGCGCTGGTGTGCACGCGTCTTAACCCAAATAAGCAGATTTTGAACCGTGTAAGCATGTGTGCGCGCGTGTAAACCACTGTGAGCGTGTTTCTGCTGGTATGCACGTTGCTCCCCCCTGAGGAAACAGAGAGGAAAAAGGAAGCAACAGAATTAGTAGGAAGCTAGCAGGGAATACTGCTGGAGCTAGCAGGTGAAAACAATTAGAAGCAAGCAATTACACAGGCAGAATAGTAGCTCAGCCAAGCACTTAAAACTCTGCAAACAGCAGTGCAGGATGTTTCTCTCAAGAGACACTGCAAGACAGGAGTAAGCTATTAGAAGTGAAAATTGAAAAAGCTGAACTCAGAGCAGAAATACTAGGGGCTGCCATAGCTGTCATAAGGAGACATAGGCTACTTGCTGAGGGTGGTGACAATGCAGATGGTGCCAGACAACCCACAGTGAGGAGACGGAGAAGAATGTACATGCCCAGGGTCACCTACCATGGGTTACATGAGCTGGAGATAGTAGAGCGCTATAGAGTGGACAGAGACCTCCTGCAGCAAACTGTCGAGCTGTGCAGGCCATGCCTCACACACAGAACCAACAGAGGGGAACCCATCCCAGTGGAAACCAAGGTATGTGTTGGCATAAGAATACTAGCAACAGGTACCTTCCAGAGACCAACTGGTGATATGATGGGGATATCACAGGCATCAGCCTCCAGGGTACTGCACCAGTTCCTGGATGCCATGTCAGCACATGTCGGTGATCATGTATATTTCCCCAATGCCCGTGAGGTATTGGCTAGCAATATGCGTCTCTTCCAGCAAACAGCGGAATACCCTGAGGTAGTGGGTGCAATAGACACATGCGCATCAAAGCACCAGCCGGTGAGCGGGTAGGGCCTACATTAACTGCAAGTGCTTCCCCTCCATCAACTGCTAGGTCATGTGTGATGTCCAGGGCATAATAATGAATGTGTGTGCTGGCTGCCCTGGGAGCTACCATGATTCCCATATCTGGCATTTGACGCAGCTGTACCAGACATTTGCCAATGGGGACATCCCACATGGAAACCTACTGGGGGATGCAGGTTATGCACTGGAGCCGTGGCTGATGACACCCATCAGAAACGCACACACACCTGAACAGGAATGCCATAATGAGGCACACGCACAAACACGTAATGTAATAGAGCATGTGTTTGGGCTGCTCAAGTCACAGTTCCGGTGTCTGGACACATCTGGTGGAGCCTTGCAGTACTCACCAACTATATGTACCCAAATTGTCATGGTATGTGCTATGCTACATAATATGATCTTGCGAAAACAGCTGCAGCAGGACCAGCATAGGGCCGGGCCAAACAGCCCCCCACCATTGCCAAGGCCATCACAGGCAGAGAGTGACTCAGAGGAGGAACAACCTGAGCCTGCCCCAGTAGGCAGAAGGAGGCGTGCCCAGTGTGCCCTGGCCTTGGCAAAGAGGCAACGCATAGCACATACACTGGCTCAGTAGGAACCCTGGGAATGATACCCCTCTCTGACTCACTCATATAATAAAAGGGATGCCTAAAATGACATAACCTGCTCTCAAACATGTACAGGGAGTGTAGTATGTGCATCCGACAGAGGCAGTCCTGTAGCACCACCTGAGGCATGAATGCCATGTGTTAAGCAATGTAACACCATGTAGTATATGCACACTTGATGACCCTGACTAACATCCTACAGTTAGCCAAAGGGGATCCAATGTGTGCCAACCTGGGATGACATGCTGAGCATGACATGATGCTCCACCTGCTAGGGGTGGCGTGCACCTATCAGTCCAGGCCTTATGCATACTGGCAAAGGCTGTTGTTACCCACAGCGTGCCCTGAATAGGTAAGGCTCAAAACACAAACCCACCTCCATAGGTATCACAAGGGATAAGAACCTAGATGTAATGCTACCCAATGCCAGAAGTCTAAACAGCAAGATGCATGCAGTCTAAACTCCCCCAGTATGGAGAATGTTGATATCTGTCCTGTAACAGAAAACTGGGTCAAGGCTCACAACAGCACCTTAACACTACCAGGTTACACCTCATACTGTGCTGCACAGCCTCAAAACATGGAACAAGCTACAAAAGGAGGGTGACTAGCAATAATTGTCAAGGATAACCACACCCCCATGTTGGTACCACAACAAGAAGCAGCATGGACTAGCCATGGTTAAGTAACAGTGGCTAAAACTGCCTCCCAGTTTATAGCCTGCTACAGACTACCTTCCTAACACCAGGAACTGCACCTGGCCTATGTTGGAATACATGAATATATCAAGCCCTCCAAACCACATTATATTGTGTGACTGAAAATACCCAGACATAGACTGGGAGCATTATACTAGCTCCAACACTGTAGGACAAAAGTTCCTAGAATCCATAAACCAAAATGCCCAGGAACAACGTACCACTCCCACAAGAGGGGTAAGCATACTGGATGTGATAATCAGCAACATGGGTACTGGATGGCAAGATGAGAAGTGCATCCCTCACTGGTAAGACCAGACTAGAGAGTAATCACACTGGATATACACATCCTGACCACAGTCCCAGGCCAGAAAACCACAGTGAAAAACATGTGTAAAGCAAAAGTTGCACTCCTCCAAACTGATGTGGAATCCATTAAAGGCCCTGTGCAGGTGCAAAATATGGGCTACACCTCAGAGCCTATTATACAGGCATTCCATGAACACTGCCAGGAATGCTTGGATTATGCAATCCCAAATAAAACCAAGACACAATGCCATACACGCAGGCATCTGGCATGGTGGACTCCAGCCATTACCAAACCATGCAAGAGAATGAGGAAGCTACTACATGATAGAGCAAACATAAAAAGGGAAGTAATCACTGATCAGTAGTATGGCAATAAAATATGTCCACACATACAATCCACCAAGGCCAGCTACAACAAGTTGAATCTGTGAATCTTGAGGCAATGTTACACCTGCCCCAAGTACACAGACAACCCTCAACTCCCCCCAAGAAATACAAATATATGTGAGAGATGCAACCATTTATCCAAACCGGAGGCTGAGCTCCCTCAACTCAGTACTGTCAAAACTAGTCAGGAGGAGAAGGTAACCACACACACCACAAACCCAGTCCCACATAGACCTATCACAACTGCAAACCAAAGAAATAAACACAGAAAAACATTCCCAGAGGCCCTAATTACAAACACACCACACCAACAGAGGCCTCCAAAGCAGACACCCAAGCAACCACAACCTCCAAACATAGCACATGCAACACATAGTACACAAAGCTGGTGTGCCAAACAGTCACAGGCCAGAAGGAGAAACAACATGCCTGATACAGTTGTAATAGGTGACTCCATAGTCAGACACACTGCTGTCCCGCTCACCAGACTGAGCAAGGGAAAGGGTACAGTAAGCTGCCTGTAGGCTGCTACAATACGCCACATAACACAAGTACGCAGGTCACCCCAAAGCAAGTAGAAATATGATGCAGACATTGTCCATGTTGGCGTGAATGACCTGAGATGTACCTCCCCGGACTACATGAAAAGAGACATAGATGAGCTCTCCGATTATGTAGTCCAGGCTGGTACGACACTGACCGTTTGCAGCATCCTACCCTCACCAAGAATGATGCCACAGTACAAACACAGAATAATCAGCTTTAACAAGTGGCACAATTACTGGTGTCATTCCAAGGGGATCCAATGTCTGTCTGCTTGGGATGTCATGCTTGACAAGCCATGCTGCTGTTCCAGGGATGGCTTGCACCTGTTACCCCTGGGCGTCTGGATATTGGATAAGGCTTTTGCCACCTCCATAGAGCCTTTCGTAGGCAAGGCTGAAAAGACTAACCCACCACCCTAGAAAACATAAGTGGAAATAAACATAAGGGTAATGCTGACCAATGCCAGACGTGTAAACCTCAATATGCATGCTCCCGAGGCCCTCCCCAGTATGGAGAACATTGATGTCCATGCAGTGACAGAAACCTGCTGCAAGCCTCCTGACAGCACACCAGCACTACCAGGTTATACCTCATATCATGTGTTATGGCCCCAAAACCTGGACCAAAACATAAAAGGAGGGGGAGTATCCATATTCAGCACAGACACCCATACATCCAGGTAACTGACAATGCAGGAAGCATCGGAGACCACCCATGTGCAACTAACCGTAGGCAAAACTGCTGTACAGTCTGTAGCATGCTACAGACCACACTCTCACGCACAGGAACCCCACCCAGCTGTCCTGAAGACACTGGACAGTATGAATGTCCCACCAAATACCAAACAAGGTACTCACAAATTACCACATAGGTGGTAAACCATTATGTATGGAAGGAGTAATCAGGGACCTAGGGACACAAGTGGACAGTAACCTGTTATGTGACACTCACATTGTCAACGTGGCTAGGAAGACTGTCTATATTGGACACCGTATCATGAAAGGATTCACATCTACGTCAACAGAGGATATTGTGCCCCTATACTGTTCTCTTATCAGACCCATAATCTAGTACAATGCCTCATTTGGGATGTACCTTACCTGACACCTGCAGCAGTTAGAAAGACCTCAAAGGTACCTCACCAAGAGGATAAAGGGTCTCAAATATATGTCATATGCTGCCTGGCTGTAGACACCCCAGATGAATGCAGTCACATACTGTCTACACAGAGGCATTGTATGCCTGTTGTACAAGGCCATGTCCAACACAGGAGTAATGGACATGCTCCACCCCAGAAAACACAAAGCCATCGGAGCTGTGGAAGTGAGAGATGTCAACCTCAACACATAATGAAATAGGATGTGCTGGAGGGACAGATACATAACCCAGAGGCTCCCTACACCCTGGAACAGAATCCCACTCCATGTTAGGCAGAGCCCCTCACTGACACTCTTCAACAGGAATCTTGCCAAGTGGATGGATGATCGTAGATGTACACTGGGGGTCTTCACTGTGTCACGTCCAGACAGAGGCGCAGTAAAGTAAATCATAAATGGCCATAATATTCACATAGCAAGGGGTGGCGAAAGCCACACACACTCTGGCTAGGCTTATAAATGCCCTAGGGTGGATAGCCTAGTATGAACCTATGAAGATACAAATTGTACAGGACACTAAGGATACTCACAAGGCTTTCTTAACTGATGGTAGGAACCTTGTTGGGAATTCACAGATATGTTCTGAATCACTCAAATATTACAAACAACATACCAAACACACACACATATTGCCAACATCCAACCTGGCAGGTGCAGTGCAACCCCCCCCCCCCAGAATGCAAAATATCTATCCCAGCAGACTGCTGGCCCTCTGACATTGCAGATGCTGAGGTAACAGCCAGCATCTACAAAGCAAAACACACAGCAGCAATGGTATGAGATGGTGTCCTGGGCTGAGTCCAACATGGACTCCAAGAAGAATGGAATGCCAAATCACACTACTGCTCAATGTCAGCCTTACCACAGGATATGTACCCAAAGAGCAGTGTACAACAACAGTGGTCCTTCTCAACAAAGGTGTTGCCTGAATGGATACTGCAAACTACCACCCCAGAATCCTGACAAGCTTGGTCTGTACAGCTATGGAAAGAATCAGCATGCACCGCAGACATAAAGATGTTGGGGACCTACTGACACTGGACCCTACCCAGTGTGGCTTTCTTAAGTGCAGATCCTGCCCCTTAAACATGTTTGACTCATTTGAAACAGTCACTAAGGTCACTGATGAGGGCAATGTGGTCCACACAACGTAGCTGGACCTTGCAAAGGCTTCCATACAATACCTCACATGTTCATTATAGATAAGCTCACCAGCTTAAATATAAACCCCTATGTCAGTAGAGGGGTTGCAAACCAGACCAAGGACAGAACTAACATGGTCAGACATGCTGCAGCCATGTCAGACTACAAACCAGATATAACTGGCATCCCACAAGGCTTGGTCTTGCGACCTCCCTTGTTTGGTATATATGTCCCATAGGTACAGGCCAACATGGAAGGACTGTGTCTGAACATGTTTGCAGAGGACTACAAACTGGCCACCATATCTGACCCTCCAGCTGACACAAGCATCCCACAAAAGGGCCACACAGAAACAGACAGCTGGTGCCATAGCCATGTTAGCAAGCTAATTGCAGAAAAGTGTATAGTCAACCCCTGTGGATATACAGTAAGTGCCCACCAATTACCACATAGGTGTTAACCCATTAAGTACTTAACATGTAATGAGAGACCTGGGGACACAAGTTGATAGATATCCTGCATTGGACAAGCATGTGGCTGTAGTGGTTACAGAAACATACCATATACCCACCTAATCATGAAGGTTGTCAGATCTAGATAAGGGGAGGTCATTGTGGCTCTGCAGTCATCCTTCATCAGCGTTACAATTGACTACAACAGCCCCTGTGGGATTTACCTCAGCAGACACCTCCATCAACTGTAAAGTCCCCAAAAGTACCTCACCAGGAGTATCAAAGAGCTTGAACAGATGCCATGTGTTGCCTGATTAAACAAACTGCAGCTCCACACACTGCCATACTGCCCACCCAGAGGCAAGCTGTGCCTGATGTATAAAGCCATGTCCAAGCTGGAATCAATGAACATGCTGCACCTTGTACAATCTGAATGGCAGTGAGCTATGCACATGAGAGACCTGAACCCCAGCACTGACATACATAGGACAAGCTGTACTGAATGATCCATAACACAGAAGCCACCCCACTCTTGAGTAAACTCCCAGTACAGGTTAGCCAGAGAGTCACTCATCGACTCTCCTCAAGAGGAATCTTGATGAGTGGATGGGAGATGGTAGGTTTACCCTGGGTATCACTGTTATGTCACGGGTAGACGGAGGCACAGTATACTAACCATGACATATGTCATGGCAAACTCCACTTACAATGTGTGTCGAAGGACAAACACACTCTCCAACTAGCATTAGAAATGGCCTAGGGCACATCGCTAGTGTTTGCCAATGTACACCTATGTTGTGGAATACACTACCAATGTTGGACAAGCCTGGTTTAAGTAGTTCATATCTGAACATAATGCAACATGGTCAGATGTGCACAACTAGCCCCCTAACCAGGCTGTTGTGCCCACTATGAAAATGTAAAGCAGTGATAGGACTAAAGCCCAGGATACTGTCCACCACAGTGAAAGTACTGAACCAGTACACTATACGGTACTACAGTGTTAGGTCAGTATGAAAGGATGTTGACAACTGTATGCAAAGTATCCCATGCAAACCCTGCAGGCACAGTATAATCCCTGTTGTGTTCAGACACAAAGCAGTTGGACAGTAACTACACAACATGACACACAACCATAAACGTGAGATATTGTTGAAGTTCACACTCATCCACAAATGTGATGGACTGCAGAGTTCAACATATGGAAAGCTCACACTGGGCATGCTCGCACACTTTGATAAATGAGACATATGTCAGACAACATGCCATGGAAAGCCTGAACTGGGCATGCTCACACACTTAGGCCAAATCTCAGTTTAGCAGTTGGCCACACATATCTGGTATTTGTACGTGTTATTCCAGGAACCAACCACATTACAGCAATCTGCCCAGTGCACACAGTTAAATGACTACAGAGACATACGTGATATAGTGGATCCTTCCCATATTCAAACATCTTCCACAGATACACAAGTTGTTCATAGAAACAGGGAATGCTATGGCAATAAAGACCTGCAAACAGTCTATCAGCAACAAATATTGTGCATCTGACAATTAAACATATGGGTGTAGAGGTCAACACTAGGCTGTTTGCCCTAGGGAATGACAGCTTAGCCAGAGTGTGCTTGGCATCTGCCTCCCCAGTTCAGTAGGCTACTGTGCCACTGTAAAGTAGGTCACATAAGGCACTGTGTGAGGTTAGTGTGCTGTGCCTCTGTCAAGCAGGGACACAGTGGAGATCCCAGGGGTTGAATTTGCTAAGCCACATCCATGTTATTGGTGTGTGCTGGAAGAGGGTTGCTGAGGACCTCTAACAGTAAGTGGGTGTCAATAACAGACTGAGGGGAGCCTTATCTGCATTGTCTGGACAATTTCACTGTCAACACTTTGCCGTGATGATTATGAGGGATTGAAGTGTCGTGCCAGTACTGTTCAGAGATGTCCACCCTCTGTGGGCTACTGCTCTGCAATGTATTAGCTCACTCTGTCTGCTGGACAGCTCATATATGGCTGGTGTACACCTGGCAGGTGTCCTGTTGTGGAGCAGTCATGGGTATATTTGGGATAGCATGATCAATGCAAACCTTCCACATGCTCATAGAATGCAGTTGTCAAGGATTATGCAGAGTGGCCTGTATACTCCCCCAGCATGGGTCCTTTGAAGTCTTCCACCCCAGTCTTCACAAGTGTAAAGTCTGCTTTTGATAAATACACTTTGTTTGCAGTGACAACCTTGCCTGGGGGTGGGGATGGGATATGGATGTCCAGGGAAAGGTGGGTATGGTCAGATATCAACAATGGTGGTCTACCTCTGGTGTGGAACAGTGAGTACCCATGTTGCAGATGGTCAGGTGCAATATGTATTCCCCCTTGTGGCTGTGGTGAGTGGTTCTGCCATAGTACATGGACTCACAAATTGTAGTGGCTGTAGGGTAATGTTGCAGAGGCCTGAGTAGTTCCCACACACAATATACCTGTACCTGACGTTAACAACTGGAATGGTGTATGTGAACACCTGCATATCTTGGCACTGTTCCCAGGGAAGTAAAGTGTGTGTCCTGGATGTGGGAGGGGTGGTCCGAACTGGTTGTGTTGTGTGTTACAGGTCCTGTGGTCACGAAGCATGGTATAGAACATAACCTGCCAGTGCAATGTGTATATCTGACCCTGAAGTAGGTGGCTGCAAATGCATATATATGCTGTCCCCCACCTGACAGGTAGTACTACATGCACATACCTCTGTAGAAATAATGATGTCAGCACCCTATAAATACTGCAAGTGCAGAACAGATGCCCAGTAATTCAGATAGTGCACTCTGCTAATACGTCTCCCTCAAGTGTCATAATATAGTTAGGTAGGGGTTTGAATCCTGCAAATGCTCAGTGTGTGTGTGTGTGTGTGTGTGTGTGTGTGGGTTGGCGGGGTTGGTGTGTGTGCAAGTCTGTGTGAGGGAAATGTCCCTTTTGGCAACTGGAAGAACACACTACAGGATGCACATTCCTCTTTCTAAACACTGATGATGCCAGCACCCTATAAGTACAGTGGGAGAAGGGAAACCTCCCAGTAATGCGAATAGCGCACTCTGCTAATGCGTCCGTCTTGTGTTCCATAACATAGTTAGGTAGGGATTTGAACCCTGCAAATGGCAAGTGTGTGTGTTTGGGTGAGGGGGGTTAGTGTGTGTGCAATTCTGTGTGAGGGAAATGTCCCTTTTGGCAACTAGGAGAACACATGACAGGATGCACATTCCCCTTTCAAAACACTGATGATGTCAGCACCCTATAAGTACAGCAGGAGAAGGGAAACCTCCCAGTAATGCGAATAGCGTGCTCTGCTAATGCGTCCGTCTTGTGTTCCATAACATAGTTAGGTAGGGGTTTGAATCCTGCAAATGGCAAGTGTGTGTGGGGGGTGGAAGTAAGGTGTGTGCAATTACATGTGTAAGAGAACTGACCCTTTTGCCAACCAGTACAACACACCAGCTGCTGCATATTCCAATCTCTACACAGAGATGATGTCAGCACCCTACAAGTACAGTGGAAGAGGGCAAATCTTCCAGTAATGAAAATAGCACGCTCTGCTACTGCGTCTCTCACTACTGTCATAGCACAGTTAGTTATGGCTTTGAATTCCACACATGCCACGTGTGTTTTTGTCACACAGAATGCCCATGTGTGTGGGTTGTTGTTCACAATAATGCATGACATCGATTAAACCAGTAATGGCAATGGACACAGATGATGTATGTGTGTGCCAAATACACATATGTACCTGTGACCTTCAATAGTTCCCATGTCTGACACCTGCCACATAGGAATACATGGTATTTGCACTGGATAACATTATGACTGTGGTCTTCTGTGCGGGTGCTGCATGTGGTATGTGTATATACAGTGTGAAATGTATATGGTATCATCCTAGCAGCGAGGGATACACATCTAGTCTGGGGCATATAGTCTACATGTTGATGAACAGGTGCTGCATGTTTTCACCTGTTGTGGGAGTGGTAACAAGTTGTTCCATAGCAATGCAGTGACTACATGCTAGGAACCTTTCAGCTAGGGTGTTGTAGCTACAGTAATTCATCAGCATTCAGTAATACATCAGCATTCCTGGTGAGGGTATGATGCCAACCAAGGTCAGGGTCATACCAGCCTGTGCCACATGCTCAGAGAGCCCTTCCATGTTCCCTGTCATGTAGTCCAGGGAGGTACATCACAGGTCAGCCATAGTGGCATGGACAATGACTGAATCATATGTGTCCATGCCTCTGACTGACCTGTATGCTTGTGTTATGTGGTGGACCATAGTGCCCCACGGGCATATCACTGTGACCTTCACCTTGTCCAGCCTGGTGAGCGGGACCTCACTGTATCGGACAATAAAGGTACCTAACACAACTGTAGCAGGTGTGTTGTCTAACCGTACAGGCTGTAACTGTTTGGCACACAGGATTTGTGTGCTATGTGTTGCACGTGCTGTGTTCTGGCTTAACGTATGCCTGTGTGCTAGATGCAGAGGTGTCTGCTGCTCAGGCAGGATGCTATTCTGAGGCTCCACAAATGGCCCAGTGTGTTCACGTGTTTGGATTGCTGTCAGTGTAGGTCTACATCAGACTGGTATTGTAGTCACTGTAGTATTTCATGCCACCTGACAGGTTATGCCAGTACTGGGTTCAGTGCTTAGTCCCTAGTTTGGCTATGTGGTTGCATCTCATACATGTGTTGTACGTCCATGTGTAGGGGAGAGGGTTGACTGTGTACATGTGGCAGCTGTGACATTGCCACATGACCCACATATTCCACAACTGTACCATAGAGGTGACTCACAAGTGACCTTTGCACATGCTACCATAGTATTGTGATTGCCATGGTGATTAACAGCACATAGGGCCAATGGGGAACAAGGTACATAGGTTTATACTAGGCTATCTGTCCTAGGGCATTTATAAGCCTAGCCAGAATGTGTTTGGCTTTTGCCACCCATTATAAATTTATTTTGCTATGCCCTTTTTCGAGGTTAGTATACTGTGCCTCTGTCTAACAGTGACACAGAAGTGATACCCGGGGTAAACCTACGATCTCCCATCCACTCATCAAGATTCCTCTTGAAGAGAGTCAATGAGGGACTCTGCCTAACCTGGACTGGGATTTTATTCCAGAGTGAAGGGAGCCTCTGGGTTATGAATCTGTCCCTCCAGCATGTCCTATTTATTTCAGTGCTGAGGTTCAAGTCTCTCGAGCGCGTAGCTCGATGGGATTTGGATTTTCTGAGGTGCAGCATGTCCATTAATTCCGGGTTGGACATGGCTTTATACGTCAGGCACAGATCGCCTCTGAACAGGTGGTATGCCACTGAGTAAAGCTGGAGTTTCTTTAACTGGGCAGCATATGGCATCTGTTTGAGCCCTTTGATCCTCTTGGTGAGGTACTTTTGGGGTCTTTCCAGTTGCTGCAGGTGTCTGGTAAGGTACATCCCAAAAGGGGCATTGTATTCAATCATGGGCCTGATGAGGGATGAGTAAAGAGGCATGATGATCTCCCCTGATCTAGATGTGAATCCCTTCATGATTAGGTGGGCTATATAAAATGTTTTTCTATCCACTTTGGCCACGTGGTTGTCAAATGAGAGATTGCGATCAACTTGGGTCCCCAGGTCCCTAATTACTTCTTCTGTACTTCATGGATTACCACCTATGTGGTAATTTGTGGGCACTTTGTTTTTGCCAAAGGGGATGACTGTACACTTGTTGGCATTTAGCTTGAGGCCATGACTCTGGCACCAGTTGTCTGCTTCTATGAGGCCCTTTTGGAGGATGCTTGTGTCGGATGGAGAGTCGATTATGGCGGCCAGTTTGCAATCATCTGCGAACTTGGTCAGCCACAGTCCTTCCGTGTTGGCCTGTACCTCCGAGAAATATATACCGAACAGGAGAGGTCCCAGGACTGAGCCTTGTGGGACACCACTTGTAACTGGTTTGGAGTCTGACATGGCTCCAGAAATTCTAACCATGTGGGTTCTATCCTTGAGCCAGTTTGCAATCCATTTAGTGAGATAGGGGTTTATATTTAAGCTGGCGAGCTTATCTATAATGTCCGAGTGGGGTATTGTATCGAAGGCTTTTGCGAGGTCCAGGTAGGCTGTGTGGACCACCTTCCCCTCGTCAATGGCCTTGGTGACTGTTTCAAAGAAATCAACCAGGTTTAAGAGGCAGGATCTGCCCTTAACAAAGCCGAACTGGGTAGGATCCAGTGTCTGTAGGTCCCCAATATCTTTATTTATGAGGTCCATGACTATCCTTTCCATAGCTTTGCAGACCAAGCTAGTCAGGTTTATGGGGCGATAGTTTCCAGGATCTGTTGAGGCACCACCTTTATGGAGAGGGACCACTGTTGCTGTACGCCACTCTTTGGGCACATATCCTGTAGTAAGGCTGAGATTGAACAGTAGTTTTATGTTTGGGTTTAGCTCTTCTTGGAGTTCATGTAGGACACAGCCCAGGACACTGTCTGGTCCAATTGATGCTGTGTTTTTTGCTTTGGAGAGGGCGGCTCTTACCTGAGCATCTGAGATGTCAGGGGGGCAGCACTCTGCTGAGATAGATATTTGCCCTTTTGGTGTGGAGGGGGGGAGAAGTTTGCGCTGAACCTGTCAGCTAGGATGTTGGCAATGTCTGTGGGTTCGGTGTATTTTTTGTCATTTTGGACTAATTCTGAGAATATCTGGGAATTACCACCCAGGTTCTTAACATAACTAAAGAAAGCCTTGTGATTATCCTTAGTGTCCTGTGCAATTTTCTCTCGAAGCTGGCCTTAGACAATTTTATGAGTGCCCGTAGCTTTTTGCTAATACTGATCAGTGATGCCTTCCCTTTTTGGGATTTTGCTCTATCATTTAGTAGCTTCCTCCTTCTATTGTATAGTATGTTTATGGCTGGGGTCCACCAGACAGGACGTCTGCCTTTGGAGGATTGGGTCTTGGTTTTATTTGGGATCGCATGATCCATGCATTCCTGAAGGTGTTCATAGAATGCGTTTATAAAGGAGTCTGCAGTATGGGCCGTATTTTCCACAGGCCCGGGGGCTTTGAAGGATTCCACCTCGGTTTTGAGGAGTGTGAAATTTGCTTTAGAGAAGTTTTTCACTGTGGTTTTCTGGGCAGGGGCTGGGGTCGGGATGTGAATATCCAGTGAGATTAGTTTATGGTCTGATCTTACCAGTGAGGGATACACTTCTGGTCTGGAGCATAGAGTCCCCATGTTGATGATGATCAGGTCCAGTATGTTTTCCCCTCTTGTGGGAGTGGTAACAAGTTGTTCCATAGCATTTGAGTTTATAAATTCTAGGAACCTTTGGGCTAGGGTGTTGGAGCTAGAGTAATGCTCCCAGTATATGTTTGGGTAGTTGAAGTCGCCCAATATAATGGTGTTTGGAGAGACCTTCATATTTTCCAGTGTTCTCAGGAAGGCCGAGTGGGGTTCCTGGGTTTGGGAGGGTGGTCTGTAGCAGGCTATAAACTGGAAGGCAGTTTTACCCACTGTTAGTTGCACATGGATAGTCTCTGATGCTTCATGCTTTCCCACCAACCTGGAGGTGTGGCTATCTTTGATGAATATCGATACTCCCCCTCCGTTTGTGGTTCGGTCCAAGTTTTGGGGCCGAAAAGCATGGTATGAGGTATAACCTGGTAGTGCTGGGGTGCTCTCGGTAGCCCTGAACCAGGTTTCTGTTACTGCACAGATATCGATGTTCTCCATGCTAAGGAGAGTTTCGAGTGCGTGCATCTTGAGGTTTAGACTTCTGGCATTGAGTAGCATTACTCTTAGCTTCTTATCCCTTGTGATACCTATGGAGGTGGGTTTGTCCTTTGAGCCTTGCCTAAAAAAGGCACTATGGGGGTAGCAAGAGCCTTTGCCAATATCCGAAAGCCCAGGGGTGACAGGTGCAAGCCGTCCCTAGCGAAGCAGGTGGTTCAACAGAAGGTGAGTATGTGAGGGTGTAGTGCCTATGATTAGTTAGCACTGGCATATATGACTGCTCACGTGGACAAATGCCAAGTAAGTCATATGCAATGTGTCACAGGCAACGTACATGTGAACAGGACAAACAGTGACGTTCTGTCAAGTGAGACATGGACATACATATAGTACGCTATGCAGATGTCACTAGGAGTCCACAGAAGCTCTGTAACTCTGCATTGCAGGTGGGATCAGTGTTCCAGGGTAACTGCAAGCAAACATGCATGCAAACAAAGCTACAGTAAGCAGGGCTGCATGTAGTCCATTGTACAACAAACAAGCTGTACCACTTCCAGTAGGTAACAGTGCAAATATGCAGGCACTATACACATGTACATGGAAATACACAGGTCAGATGGCTAGGGTCCAGTCTCAGTGCACACAAGTGTACAGACCATGTACCGTCAGGATGTACAATAACTGGATGGAAACCCAGGTGCTCATACCTGCAGTAATACACACGTCAAATAACAGACACTGAGCCTTCACTCAGTGGTTCCATACTTAGTAGGATATATGCTACCTGGCCTGCCACCACAGTATCCCTGACATGTATGGGGACTCTCCCTCCTGTGACAGTTAGTTTTGTGTGTTGGGGCTGTCTAGCATGGTATGAGATGTGAGCTTGCAGTGCTAGAGTGCTCCTGTGTGTCCTGTACCAGTCGTGTAGTACTGCACACATATCAACATCCTCATACATCCGCGTTGCAGACTCCAGTGTGGGCAACATGCCACTTGCAGTTTACATGTCCATCATTGCGTATCAATACTTTCATTACCTTATCCCCTGTGCTACCTATGTATGTAGCCTTCTGTTGACATCCTTACCACCAGTATGCCAACATGTGCAGATGATACACTATGGTACTTACCATGGGTGTAGACAACAGTACAAGACAATCATACCCTTACTGCATCAGGCATGCTGGGATATACCCACAATTATATCAGCACACAGTACTATTAACAACATGATACTATTACTACACGTCTATGTAGTCACCCTGTGCATCAGCAACATGTTAACCTGTACCTGCACTGATGTTACAGATTGCAGGAGGTGGCACAGTTTCATCATATGCACAGGGTGTGAACTTGGTATGCCTGAGTCAGCCACCGATACCACCAACTGACATGTATGTGTATGTGTGTTGGTGAGGGACAGCAGTACAAGGTGGGGCAATGTTGATGCAGTGTGTGCGTGTATGCGGTAGCCCTAGGTGTTGTCAATTCGCATGTGTGTATGGATGCACACAGTTCCACCTCATGGCTGCCATATACTGGTGTTTGTGGACAGCCACAGACTGTAACTGCCAGGTCATACAGATCAGTGTCTGTGGCCACGGACACGGTACCTGTGCCTTGCAGGGGTGCTACGGACCGTAACCGGTACCAATCCAGACTGGGTACTGTCATCAGAAGCAGGTGTTCGTTGACTGGACACAGATCCTTGTCGGGCCTGTCCAGAGCCACGTGCATGTGGCCTCCTGGGGCGGTCTGATGACAGCACAGACCCAGCATTGCTGGGGCTGCTGCTGGCACTATGGGGGCGGCCGCGGCCCTGTTGTCATCCGTGACGATTGCCAGCTGCTGCTGTTGCTGGCATACGCCCACGTCGATGCCTCAACCGTCCACCATAGCCCTGGCTCATGGACATGTAGTTCTGGAACCGGTCTAATATGTCCCCACAACGTCTGTCTATGTCATCGGTGAAATTACGGATGGCAGCAGCAATGTCACGCATACTGTCAGTCATGGCTGTGCGACATGCTGTCAGCTCCCTCAGACCCTGTCTGGTGTACCGTTCCATACGTGACTGTGCCTGCATGACAGCCTGAAACATAGCTGAGGTTGTAAGACCTCTGTGGGCACGTCTGACAGGGGCAGTACGCCCACGGATGCTCCCACGAGAACCCCTGGACATCTGTCTGTGTGGTACCATCTCAGGGCCATGCCCATGGCTGCTGTGTGGGGAAGCATGTGCCACAGATACCATATTACCCTGGTCAATGCCCAGTGTATCCTGTCCATCACCTAGGGACATTGGTGACAAAGGGTGTATTGGGAGGATAACTGTGCGCATTGATGGGGTTGACAGCTGTGTACTGTCAATTGGCTGACCAATGACGGACCCTGGCATACCTTCCTGTGCCATTACACAGATGTCATCATTATCAGTATCCATGGCACCTGATTCAGGTTCCCTGCTGCATGACACCAGAGCAGCACCAGAACCTGTGGGAGGGAAACAGGGAACACAGTTTACAATGTCTACACAATATTACCAGTGATGCACACATGCACAGGTGCACACATCCACAGGTGCACACATGCACACAGTTGCACACTACTCAGTATGCGAGATATCAACGCATAGACACAGACACACTAGCATGCATACACAGAGCACTACTCAGTGAGCCTAATATTACTATTACTATCAAGACTATTAAAGGTATTGTTAATACACACTCATCAGCATGGATAGGCTGCATTGCTGTTACACCGGAGGGACCTGCAGAAGTGAGGAAATTAATGTCAGTGGGCACAACTGTGCCATTGTTACTGAGTATGATACAGGTCAGTAGTACAACAGTCGCCTTTCACAGGTCAGCTGCTGATATTGAGAATATCACACTTGCACATTAAATACTATGATGACAGCTACAAACCAAGGACACACCTCACACATGCATTAACTACCAGTGTACACAACAGTCAACTATACATATGGCATATTACCTGCAGGCTCGTAGTCTTGCTGCTGCGTGGCTCCAGCCTCCATCATAATGCATGTCTGCTGCTGTTGTTGTTGTTGGCAGGCTGGAGCCACAACACTTATGAGTAGTCCCTCCAGTCTGGTGAGTGGGGGATGTGTAGCCACCCCACCACCTGTGGCAACCTGTTGCCTGTGGATATCCGATGCACGCTGATGGACATTTCTGATTAAATCACTGCAGTGATGTCATACCTGCTCATATGTCCTATGATGCGTGCCTATGTCATTTACCCGACGGACCAGGTCTTGCCACAGTGCAGCCCTCTCCTGCTGATTCTGGCTGGTGTGGGAAAAGAGTATTGCATAATCCCGCACCAGGCTCTGGTGTATCTCCTCATCCTCAGCTGCAGAGTAAGCTGGATTGCACTGGTGAGCCATGGTCCTGAAAAAGGAAATAACATGATATCAGCAAAATATGTCAGCAGAATTTGGCACACTCCATACGACATACTACCAAACCCCAGCAGTCAGAACACTGATTCAGGTCCAAAGCACCTCCTCACTCTGGGGGTTTGTATCGAGGTACTTTATGGGGTACATCATCAACTACTGTGAGCTGACCACAAACTAATCACCCTGGATATACATATCCCACCTCCACCACCAGTACAAACGACTACAGTGAATAACATTTCAAATGCAAACTTTACACTTTGTAACAGTGACATGGTATCCTTTCAGCCCACTGGGCCAGTGGAAGACACAACCCACAACGCTGACCCCTTCACAAATTATTTCTACGGACATCTCCGAGAATGCATGGATCACGCAATACCATATAAGACCAAGACACTCTCCACAAAGGGACAGCATCCTGTCTGGTGGACCCCAGCCATAGACAGATTGTATAACAAAAGATGGAAGCTACTGCAAGACAGAGCATAATTCCATAAAGGGAAGGCATGTCTGATCAGCACTAGTAAGGAGCTATTTTCTCTCATACAAACATCCATGGGCAACTTTGAGAGGGAAATCAACAGGGACACTACAGATAACCACAAGGCCTTCTTCAGTTATGTTAGCAACCTGGTCAGAAACTCTCCAATATGCTCCTAGTTAGTACACAACAACAAATAATTCACTGAACCCACAGATATTGGCAACATTGTGGCAGACAGGTTCAGTGCAGGTTTCCCCCCTCCCTCTCCCCCAAAATAAGACATACTTATCCCAGCTGACTGTAACCTCCCTGTTATCACAGATGTCCAGGTGAGAGCTGCTCTCAGAAAAGCAGAATACACAACATGAATGGGACCTGATGGTATCCCCGGTTGCATGCTACATGAACTTCAAGAGGAGCTAAACACACATATAGAAGTGCTATGTAACACTAGCCTGACTAAAGGATATGTACCTGTACACTGGCGCACAGCAGCAGTGGTTCCACTCCACGAAGGAGGCACCTCTACATACCAATACAATACAACACAATACAATACAATATGCTATTGCCCCTGGGACTACAACAGCATACTGTTCTACTACCCTGACCATTGTGACACGTGTGATGTGATGGTACCTGCTGCTGTCAAACAGTTACACAGGGTGACTCATATGGCATATTACCTATCTAACATTCAGCAGGGGTATGTGTGACATGTACTCATGGGGAGTCTTGCTTCTTAACGCTGTGTGGTTTATTGCAGGGTATGTCTTATCTGTGGGTAGGAACCTGTACCTCCACCATGTGCTCTCTATTGCAGTGTCACGGACGACACACAGCAGTCATTTAGGTTGTGGATGGTGTGAGGTGTTACTATGGTTTTTGGACATCTGTTATGGGTGTGACTTAAGTATGTAAATCCAGGAGTGGTAACCTCTATGCGGGTAGTATGTGTGTACTCTGTGGTGTTGTCAGTCACTGTGCATTGGTAATGTGTTTGAGTGCATTGTCACAGTGTTGTACATGTCACTGTGTCCTTCCCCATATCTGTAGCTGTCATGTGAGGTACATACAGTGGCAGCCATTGTGTGGTATGGAGGCGTACACTGACCTACATGTCCATAGCTGACACACCATGTCTGCTGACACATACCATGTGCAGGTATTCCAGGAATAGTGTGCCACTGTGAATATCATTGGGGGGACTATTGTACACATTTAAGACCCTGTTCACCCCTGACACATGCAGTGGTGGGCAGCCAATCACATATCTGGTGGTTACTGGTGTAGGTGATTTGAAATGGGGTATGGTACTCCAGTTTTGACACTGGTGTTCATTCCATGCCTTTGTCACCAGGCACCTGTTGCAATACATCTGTACACATGTGCCTCACTCAGAATATATATATATATATATATATATATATATATATATATATATATATATATATATGTATATATATGTATATATATATATGTATATATATATATATATATATATGTATACATGTACACATATATATATTGATGTACATACATTGCTATAGATATGGAGAGAGGGGGGTGTGTGACAGATAGGGGGTGAGAGTGACAGAGGGGGTGGGACAGGAGGAGTGTGAGATCGTCATATACAGTCATACCTGTAGATAGTCAGATCTGTCTGTCTATGTATATGTATATACATATATCTATAACTCTATGTGTGTATTACATATATATGTTTGTACATATTCTATCTATCTACATCTGTCTATGTATTCCTACATCTCTTTCTATGTATGTATATACATATCCATATGATAGATAGGTATATCAACATGTTTGTTTACAAAACTGTATACACACACACTAACATACTGCTAAACATACATAACTGTGAAACCTACTTTGTACATTGCACTACAACCTACATTGATATGTGCACATAGATGCTCTCACATACATATGTATGTACAGCCTTCACTGATAGTTGCTGTATGTCCCCTGCCCTTTGCACATCTTCATATACATATGGATACATACCAATGACACATATGGAGGGTTCACAGTATGTAGACTTTTATAGTATTACTTTACATTACCTGTGTTTGTCACAGCTGCTTGTGTTGCCGTCTGGTTTCATGTCCTGCTGCTCCACTTGCCAGTTGTCAGCTTTCAAGTGGTTGTTGCTGACCGGTTTTGTTTGTGTATGTTTAATTTTTTTTTCTCTCTCTCTGTCTCTCCCTACCTTCACAGGGTGCAATGAAAGTATTGCATGTGTGGACTGGGAGTACAGCATGCTTTTGTAGGTATCATCTGCATATGTCCATGTGATGGCCTCTGCACCAATTGTTAGCCAGCATTTGCTAATTGCATGCAGCCAGTTGTGTACTGATTGCAGTTCTCACTGTGATTTCAGGACAGTGCTATAAAAAGGTATGTGAGATAGGCGTAGCCCTTTCAGATTTTAAGGGCAGGGACCATGCTGGTATGCTGTGGACACTGTTCTGTGAGTGTAAAGGTTAGTATCTCTCTCATATTTCTGGCTGTGTTGTAGATTAACATTTCTCCATTCATTTCTCCAGTTTCCTGTGCTAAGTGTGTATGTACACTGACACCTAAGACTACTACTACTGTTAATGTGGGTGTGTGTTCTTTCCTGTGGGACATGTGGTGTAACTGGTGTATAGCAGTGGCTCTTGCACTTTGTTGCTATGGCTTCAATATTTGCCCTTTACATTCACTACTTGTATGCCTGCTAGGTGTCTTGACTGTAGTGTGTTGCTGTGGCTTTCCTATTTTCCATGTACATTCACACCTTGGAATGCTTGCTATATCTGCTTGGGTGTTACTGCATACAGTGTGGTCTGGCCATGGTGTGGGCCTTGACATCTATTAGGGTATTTGAGTATGCTGCTGAGCAGGCCCCAGAGACTCTCAGGTGCATCTTTTATCTGACTCATGGAATGGTACATATCAGTGGGGTACACCCATTAAATTGTCTGGTATTCTGCAGTTGTGACTGTGGGATAGCATGAGCATATGTATTACTACACTATTTCTGCCGTGCAAGTGGTGCATACTTTCAGTACTTCATAGTTACCATTGCATGTGTTGTAACACCTTTCTGCCTACTGTTTGTACATTTCACAGGGAGTCTGTGGGGCATCCCTGTAACTCAGTCACTGTTGCTATGTCTAGGCTCTTAACTATTCAAATATGGCAGTGTCAGACCTCTCAAGTGTACAGATATTTGCATGTTTTCCACATTTCTGCCTCATATTTTGGTCAATATCTCATGAACAGCTCTTTCTGGCAAATCACTCTGGGCTCAAGTCAGACTATAGTGACAAACATTTAAGTTTCAGACTTCATACCCTTCCAAACATCCAACAAAATGCAGAACCTGTTACTCTCTGAACTGTCTAAGTTTGTTGTAACATTATTTGGAATGTGTCCCTGTTTTTGGCCCTTTGCTCCACATATGTTATTACTTGGTCCGGATGTGTTCCTGTAAGAGGTTGTGGGGTATGGGCAGTGATTATCCTGCTGTGAGTATGTGTGTGGCTTGCAAGGTGCTACAGTGACATTATTACCTACTAGCTACCAACTAGCATGGCTGTTTCTGTTCACACACTACTATTATAGAAATCCACTAGATTTGACAGTAAATATACATGACATGCTTTGTGTACTACACATCCTATATTCCCTTTACATTCATTCCTACTGTTACATGATATATTTATTGTAGTACAATGTTCTTATATAACAGTCATGGCTTAGTGGTAAGTCATGCAGACTACTGTTTCCAAGGTCCTGGGTTCGGGACTGACAGTGGGATTTTATTTTGCTTTTGAGCAGACTACAGGACTTGTCATTCAGAGTGACTAAGGCACTTTTAAGCAGTTGTAACCGGATTAGCGCTGGTTTGTGCGGAGCTCCCGCATGCGCACTGGCGTTCAGCTCCGCGCACACCCGCTTACAACCGCTTAAAAGTGCTTACTCTTGCGTACACCCGCACTATTTTCTTTGAAAGAAATGAAAATGGGGAGACATGAAAGTGGTGAAAAAGGGGTCACAAAGAGGGTAAGACAGTAGGGAAACAAGCTTGGGTTTTGCAGGAGGGATGTAGGTAAGGCCCATAGCTGCCCATTTCTTCATCAGCAACAGCTGTGCATATGTTTGTAATTTGGTGTGACATTTGAAACCTTCCACCCCTGAGAGAGGTGTGAGGACAACAATAATACTTGTTGTACAGCCAATTGTAATTGACAGTTTCCATGTCCAGGAGACATGTGTGTGAAATGGGCAGCTATGTATGGGGTATAATTTTTTTGTAGGTACAGACTGCCTTTTTTTTTTTTCAGGTGAGAGTGGTATGTCAGGTAAAGGAAGTCGGTATAGCTGGGGAGGTAGGTTGGGTAGGTCAACAGACAAGACGCATACAGGGGCGGTGTATGACACGTGGGATGGTTACACAATTGACGGGGACGGATGTTTAGATATCTAGAGCCCATGAGCCCACAGATGGCAACAGTGGAACTGATATCCCCACCCATGGGCAGTTGCCATTGTGCCTTCACTGCCCAGGACGGGGCTGTGCTGGGGGCTGTGTAGGCCAGGCAGCAGGCACACCCGTTAGTTGTGCCACCTGTGCCTCAAGCTGGCATAGGGGCCCAAGAACAGCTTCCTGGATCTCCCTACGCACCACAGTCCGGACGCTACGGAGGGTGGGTGGTTGTTCTCCTCCGACCACACTTGCAGAGGGGGGACGAGCCCCATCCCCTGCAGCACTTCCACCCGCAGGTGGCACAGGGCCACCGGAGGAGGGTCCGGACTGGGCACTACTGCCAGGTGCACTCGCCAGCTGAGGTGGGAGAGGTGGGTCCGCTGGAACCCGCCTTCCCTGTCGTCCTATGTTTTGCATTATGTCATGACAGTTTGGGTTAGTAACATACAATACCATTCACAATTAGTTGTAACAGCATGTATTAGTATTCCCATTAACCAAACACCCAGATATTCAAACCATTGAACAGCAAGCATAACACATGCATAATTTGAACAGCAATACACAGTCCAACATGCAGGGTTGATTGATGGCAATAGGCTATCAGGTTTGGATGTATGAACAGGGCAGATGCATCAACGTACATGCAAATATGTATGACCCAACAGGACAAATGTCCAGGGGTGTTAATTGTGATTGCACATACCAATTTCACGTGGAATGGATTATATGTGGTTATAGGGTAGGGTGAAGAAAATGTAATTAACACCTTCAAATACCAATACATATGCTGTACATTTCTAATAACTGCAGATATATACACACAACAGTTCTACCTACAGTTTCCTATGTGATAACTACTTTAAGTTGGTGATAGGAATGTTACAGCTACATCAATATACATTTTCATTGTTATTCATACACATTCATATCTGGCTCTGTTTGGCTACATCATCCTGCTACATTTGCTTTATATAGCTATATACAACTGTGGATGTTTGGTATTTCAGACAACCATACTATCTGCATATTGCAGACTGAGAGCAACATATCCAGATTTTGGGATACACATTCCAGCTGCAGGAACATTTTGAACACATTTCGCAGTTTGGTTCTGCTTGTCACATTCATTTCATTCTGTACTGACTGCAGTATACTTTATTCAGGAGTTATTACTACTTTATTGGTGGATTCATAACTCTTTCTCTCACTCTCTCACTTGTTTTATTTTTACAATTCAGGATGGTACTTAATTCTAGGCTTTATTGACATGTTTTACCTGTAGTTATTACGATCCTTTCCAACAGTCTCACTTCTGTCATGTTTCTGTATTTCAACAGGGATATATTTCACACGTGTTTTACTCAGCTTCTGCAGCTGTACTTTTCAGCCTGCTGCAGGTTTTGTACTATTATATTACAGGTGGGACATCTTTATTTCAGACTTTATTTCAGACTTTTCATTTCTCTGTTTGGATTACAGACTGCATCACACTTTTGTAATCAAGCAATACTTGCAAACCCTCTTACACTGTTACTTGCACATTTTATTACTTAGTGACTACACTGCAATCTTTTGCTAACTGTCATACTTTTATATTTATTTACAGTTACAGGGAGAGGATTACTGACCTGCCTGGTGGCGCAACCGCACCAGCCTATCGCCATAGGCTCTACGGTTCACAGAACGGACACCTGCAGCTGTAATATAAATAAAGTAATATTGGAATACACATCTCCATAATATCAGCTAGGTTAATTTCTTACATAAATAATTAGATGTAACTTACTCAGTAGTGGGGCGTTGGGCATTTGCCGGGTCTCCTGGATCCAACGGTTCAGTTGGTCCTGCTTCCGTCTCTTCAAGTCCGCATGGTGGTGACGGACCTGCTCACCAGTCCTTGGTATCCCTGTGGCACTGGTAAGATCATGAGCCAACCGGTCCCACGCCTCAGCCCTATATGATCCCCACAGGACCTGGCCCTGCATGAGTTGGGCCTCATGATTGTGGACAAGGAGCCAAACCATATATTTGGACTCCTCAACACCCCACCTCTGTGCTCGAAAGCAACTACCCTCACCTACACCTGACATTCTGGCTGCAAGTTGGTTCTACAATCGGTTATGCTGTGTATTCCCGCCTATGGGGCTTATATATGCCATTTTTCCCGCACTTATCTGTGATTGGCCATTTTAGAATTGTATCAGCTTTACAAAACCTGCTTTGTCATGCTCCTCTTTCTATTCATTCCTATATATTTGCTATTACTGCATTTCTAAGTACAGCTGTCATGGCTTAGTGGTTCAGTACCTTGACTATGGTGCATGGTATCCTGGGTTTGAACCTGCCCACTGCTTTTTATATTTTATGACTGTCTACACAGGCTAGGAGGTGTGTCTGTGTAAAGGCAGTTTTGTTACAGCTTGCTCAACGTTGCCCGTCAGTTAGCTTGTTGGTGTGGAGCGCAGCTTTGCGCAAACGGGTTACGCTGGTTTACGCTTCATTTGGCTTTCAGCACACATATTACGCTCAGCTCAGCTAGGGACACACAGTTTCAGCGTGTTAAACCACTGCTCACCTACAGGCACTCATTTTGCACCTGTTGAACCACTGCTCACCTACGGGCACTCATTTTGCACCTGTTAAACCACTGCTCACCTTCGGGCACTCATTTTACACCTGTTAAACCACTGCTCACCTACGGGCAGATGCACTCAACTTGTTAAACTGTAGCTCAGCTATAGGCACATCTGGCATTTTTTATTATTTTATCTCACATTTCTTCAAAATAAATGGCCCATTTCATTACATTTTACATAAAATATAATTTTATATGTGTACATATATGTCAGGGACTTGTTTCGTGCTTATTTCACTAAAAATAAAAATTGATATTGTGGGGGCTCGAACCGTGACTGCCTGCTCTTCAGCCGACGTCTCCACCGCTACGCTACTGCTTTTTGGCTTACTTTGCATATTTAGTTCTTATATGCTTTTCCACTGACTGCTAACTGTGGCTAAGCTACGGGCACGCCCGCGCAAACGAGCGCACTCACTGGCAAACATCTTTACAATTTAAAAAAAATATAACATGTACATTTATATATTTTATGTTCATAGTCTGTGGGGGCATGTGTTGTGTTTATTCACATTTCCATGGACTCTGTCGTGGGGGTTTACTTTCGGGACTTTTACTCTTCTGGGGGCGTGTCCGTTTGCAGGGCTCGGCCTACAGACACGCCCCCTACTGTCTTCCACAGACCGTGTAAGCCTTAGGTGTGATTCAGCATGCCCTCATGCATATGCATGACATGCTGACGTCACATCGTTTAACTGCAGCCTCAGTGTAAGCCTTGTAACTCTTACACGGAGGCTTCGTGAATCCTGCCCATAGTTTACAGAAAAAGAAATCTTTGCATGAAAATTCGGCATTCTATCAGAGTAGTACCTCACTGAATGTGCAGTAGCAAATCCCGCCCCAAACATGCCTTAAGCCCGGCGTTGGCGGCAGCAGCAGCTGCATGCATTTTCAATTCGTGTGACGAAAGAAATGTAATTAATACTGAGCATCTGTTCAAACTATGTTGTGCCAAAATCAAACCAATGTTTATTTACAGACATAACAGAAAAATATCTAGACATTCAGTATAATCCAATCGGAAGAACATGGCACGCACTGTGATAGTCTGAATAATATTACTGTATATTCTTAATCCCTTTCTCAGAGATAACTTTAGCAAAACTACATCCCTTTTTTGCACTAACTCCATTTTCAAATCAGCATGTCACTAAAATTCTTACCACTTCTGTGACCTTGAAACTTGGCTGCTATGACCAACTACTTGTCCACTGGTTAATTTCATAGTATATAAAATATTTATAGATGTGCCAATATCTACTGAACTACTAAGAACTACTCGCAGGATGTGCAATAGCAAATCCCGCCCCAAACACGCCTTCCAGCCCAGTGGAGGCAGCAGTTGCATGAATATTCATACGTGTGGTGAAAGTAATGTAATTAATATTGAGCATCTGTTCAAACTATGTTGTGTCAAAAGCAAACCAAACAAATATTATTGCGAGTGATTTCAACATATTTGTTCAGGACATTACATTCATCTATGTCTGAGGATTTTTATTTCAGTGGCAGTTAATCTGCCGGTAATGTATACATGACGTGACATGCGAATTAGCATGACTGCCAGTCTTCTTAGCTTTCCCTGCCATTTCGCATGCCAATCACTCCCGGCATGCCCAAAGCTGAGCAGAACTAAGTGCGAGGTACTACTCTGATAGAATGGCGAAAAATCTAATTAACAAAAAACAAGTAGAACACATAAGATGATAGGTTCATACTAGGCTATCTGCCCTGGGGCAATTACAAGCCTAGCCCGATTTTGTTTGGCTTACGCCACCCCTTGATTTGAGTATACTGTGCCCTTTTTAAGGTTTAGTTTACTGTGCCTCTGTCTAATAGTGACACAGAAGTAATCCCCGGGACAAACCTACGATCCCCCATCCACTCATCAAGATTCTTCTTGAAGAGATTCAGTGAGGTGCTCTGCCTAACATGAATTGGAATTCTATTGCAGAGCGAAGGGAGCCTCTGTGTTATGAATCTGTCCCTCCAGCAAGTTCTATTTATTTCTGTGCTGAGGTTCAAGTCCCTCGCGTGTGTGGCTCTAAGGGATTTAGATTTACTGAGGTGGAGCATGTCCATTAATTCTGGATTGGACATAGCTTTATATGTCAGGCATAGATCGCCTCGAAGTAGGCGGTATGCAACTGAGTAGAGCTGGAGTTTTTTTAACCGAGCAGCATATGGCATCTGCTCGAGTCCCTTGCATACAGTGAACAGGTAATATGTTACAGATTAACAATGTATTTACATATTTACAAGAAGAGTTTAATCATCAGAAAAAGGGTAGCAGAGGTAGGAAAGTCTTCGTGATAGAGGCATAAGTTGTATGTGGGATAGACTAAGGAGGGGAGAGGAAGTTTAGGTTGGGGCTTGACAGGGACAGAGTTTAGAGATAAGCAGATGAATTTCGAGTTTTTCTTGAAAGTGGGATGGATGAATGATTGATGTATGTCTCTGGGAAGTTTCTTCCAAGCTTGGGTAATGGAATATTTATAAGGGAATTTGCCTGTTGTTTTTTTTGGGGGTTGGTAAGTATGTAGTAGTAATTGATTAAAGGTACGAGGAGGAGGATAGATTGATATGAGGAAGCAAGAGCCAGAGCCAAAAATTATGTTGGTACTAAGGCCCAAAAGTAGGGATACTTTTAAAATACTCAACTGTCATTTTCTGACGTCAACCCTTAATGGTTTGTCAGAAAATCACATTTTATGACAAACAGGCCAAAGATACAAAGAAAAAAATCTGGACTTTCTGCGAACATATGTACAGTTAAGAGGTATGATTTCATCATCCAGTAATTCAACACATAAAAGTTTCACTTTTCAGGAAAAAACATCCTTATCTTCGGGGTACTTGTCCATTATTGGGGCAACAGCTGTAACGCGCTCACCTGCGGTTGATGTAAAGTCTGTGCTACTTTTTTTATTTTTAGGAGTACATGATGTTTATATTTTTCGCATTTTACATTTTTGTTTGTAACACCTCTGTCATGTGTGCGTTTAAGACAACTAGGTCATGCATGTGAAACACGTCTTTTTTACAGTACAATAAACTTATATTAATAATGGCAGTTGATACAACTCCCTCTTTTTTGCGTAGTTTGACTTTTACGTTTACATTTCGAAACAGCTGCTGATGGTGACAGAGTTATAACGATTAAAAGAGCTACTTGTAACTTTTCACCCACCTACAGACTAAACAAGGGTAAGGCCTCGGTGCGAATTTAAAATGTGGTTTCTTCCAGGTAGATCACACACTTTTACGCTTCAAAAACGTGTCTTAGGCTGAAATTTAAAATGTCAGCTAAAGGTTTGCTGTTCTCAATACATACGCGTAAATGTTGACCAACAGTATTACACCAAGCCGAGTTTGTCTCGTAAGTCATATAACATTTACTTTGTTTACCATGGTATCGTTTGCGTTTTCCATTTAATGTGCATTTTTTGGGGGTGGTTACCCTGGACAGTGAAAACTGATATGGAATTTTAAAAGGCGGGGTGCATTTTACAACACAGAGCGATCCGCATCCCGTTGAACACGGTTTGAAAAAATAAGCAACTCTGACTTGACATCAACCGCACATTTTGCCAGCTGCCCCATTAACGGAAAAGTATCGGTTTTATCCCCATATTCTTAGTTAAAATCCTAAGCTTTAAGTAAAGGTACATAATAGATTCACACCATCTAATCAATAATCGACTATTTACGCGCCGAAAACGACTGGAAGTGACACGCATTTAACAAACTAGTACTACCACAACAGTACGCAATACGCCGTGCAGCCTCCAAGCAACCATGTAACATACGCCTAAACGTGCTCGTTCGCGTAGAGCTGTTCAATAAGAGTTCTATGAAGAGTGCGAGGAGTGTTGTCGAGAGCGCGCTCCTGTTAGTGCACGTAGAAGCGTGGGAAAGCGCGCGCGTAGCCTTGATCAGCGGAAAGAGGCAGTTCGGTTAACGCGGGAGTGTGGGGCTTTGGTTACGTACTGTCGGAAACATTGTGAACTTGGCAGCTCTGAGTAGGCCTGCAGAATATTACAACGAGTGGTTGCGTAATCTGCGCAAAGACGTGGTCTCTTTTTGTGGTTTTACTGGTGGTTTTCGAGACAACGGAGTAAAACTGTTGGGCAGATGGCGGTGAACTTGGATAAAGATGCCTACTATCGTAGGATCAAGCGGTTTTATAGTAACTGGAAGGTAAGAAGTTGTGGGCTGCTGGTGGAATGGCCTGTATGCCTCAACATCGGTTAAGTCTCAGCCCGTTGGTATTTTTGTTTATATTTGTCCTATCCTGTGGTGGATGGTTTATCTACTACATTGGCAGAACTTAAACGTATGTGACGTAGACGCCACTAACTCCCCTGTCAGAGTTGTAGGCACACAGGTTGCCTCCATGCTGCTTGGACTTGCTGAAGTGTTGTGGGTTTTACGGTGGGCCTTTCCTTGTAGATACTTTTAGGGCACCGTGCAGGCTGTTTCTGCTTCGTATGTCGTTTGGTTTGCACTTGGCAGCTGAATTACTAAAAGAGCCTTCACGTCGCGTAGTCCTATGCTAGCTTAGACACGTGTGTTTTTGTGGTGTCATGTTATGGCTTTGTAGGTAGGCATACACTGTAATGTATGGGTCATACAGTTTGAGTTGGTAACACTTTTTTCAAAAACGCAGGAACATCAGATGTCCAGCTGTCTGCACACAACTCAAAAATTTAAATGGTGTGAGTGAGGTCAGCTAGCAATGCAGATAACTGTTCAGATTGCTGTTACGTTGCTAAATTGTTAAATTAGTTTATTTTGTTTGAACAGTACAAAGTAAGCACACTGGGAACATAAGTTAACCTACATATAACTTTGTGACCTCTCTTAAAGTTCGTATTTTGAATATATGCCACAGCATCGCAGAAACCTACGAGTTTAATTGGTTGGCAGTAGGAAGCAGTAGTGTGATCTGCAACTGAAACTATTGATGTGCTGGGGAGACCTCAGAGTTGGCGTGTTTCATGTATGTACTTCCATTTGTTTACTAGGTTACCCAGTTAAGCTAAAATTCCGTCTTCACTGGATTCCTGTAGAAAAAAAGTGGAGGTGGTTGTGTTCTGCAGCGTTTACATTCCTACTGATTTGTCTGTTTACTCGCCCATTTCTTGAGGTAAAAGTGCTGGTCACAGGGGTGTTTTGGGTTTTAAGTGTATGCTCTAATATGCACAGTATATTTTATTGCATGGGATTGGGTACATATTCCCTATACTGCTATGCACGCACTCTGTGTATGGGTGAGCTGGCACAGTAGTCTAACAGTGACACTGAACTTTTATTTTCTGTCATTTATGACAAAGATGCGATGAAGACTACTTCACTAAAACACATTACGGAAGTAGACAAGAACAGTACTGGATAAACCACTGGACCACATCTTTAGTTAACACCAGAAGGAAACTCCGATATCCACCTGCTTTTTCCTCGCCCGTGTTATTTTCTCGTACATGATGTGGTGACTTTTGTGCACCTAGCACTTTCTCCTCCCTTTCATACATCCCCTTCCATTTTTTCCCTGTACGTATTGTCTAAAATCATTATGTAGTATATAAAACAGTTTTGTTTTAGTTGGAACTGTTTAATTACACTTTTTATTTTGCCGTACTTTCCTTAACTCAAAAGCACTCTGTTATGTTTTTCTTTATATAAACGTTTTCTTTTCCTGGGTAGAGCCTAGAAATGCTCCATGGTGAGCAGTGCTTTCACCCCCCCCCCCCCCCCAATTAAACTGTCAGTGACCATCTTGGTTATGGTACTGTAATGCAGTAGACTTTTGACACAGAGAATCCATGTATTTTGAGATGTAACACTTTTTTTTTTTTTCTGCATCACTGCTACATCTTATAGGTTCGTAGGTAGGTACTAGGCTATCGGCCCTGGGGCCTATATAAGCCTAGCAAAAAAAAGTTCCCTGGCTTTCGCCACCCAAGGAAGTTATTTTCCTACGCCCCTGTCAAGCAGAGCCACAGAAGCGATCCACGGGATGAATTTCCTATTAACCATCCAATTGTCAAGATTCTCTTACAGGGTTAATGAGCTTTGCTTGACATGAATGGGTAGTATGTTCCAGAGCATAGAAAGTCTCTGTAGCAGGACTCTATTCCTCCAGCATGTTCTATTTATTGTGGTGACAAGGTTTAGATCCCTGGAGCGTGTGGCTTGGAGGGATTGGGGTTTAAGTGTAGCATGTCCAACAGATCTGGGTTTGACGTGGCTTTGTGTGTTAGGCAGAGGTCACCGCTGAGTAGGTGATAAGCGGCGGAGTAGAGCTGGAGTTTTTTTGAGATGGTCTGTGTATGACATCTGTTTGAGGCCAGTAATCCTCTTAGTGAGGTATTTCTCTGGCCTTTCTAGTGTTGATGTCTTGCGAGGTACATGCCAAACGGGCTGTTTTACTCTATAATGGGTCTGATGGGGGGTGAGTAGAGCGGAACCAATGACTTTTTTTTTTTCTGGCGGTGAACCCCTTTGTGATGAGGTGTTCTATGTAGATGGATTTCCTGACTACTGTGGCGATGTGATTATCAAAGAATAGACTACTGTCCACTTGTGTCTCATTCCTCCTGTGGTGTTTAGTAGGCTACTGCTTATGTGGTAGTTCATGGGTACAGTGTTTTTCCAAAGGGGATGACAATGCACTTGGCATTGAGCTTGAGGCCATGACTTCGACACCAAACTTCAGTCTCAGTGAGGCCCCTTTGTAGAATGTCCACATTATTAGGCGATTTCATTATGGCACCTAGTTTGCAGTAGTCTGCGAACTTCGTTGGCCAAAGATCTTCTGTATTAGCCTGGACTTCTGAGAAGTAGATGCCAAACAGGAGAGGACCCAGGACTGAGCCCTGTGGTACTCCACAGGAGAGGACCCAGGACTGAGCCCTGTGGTACTCCACTTGTCACTGGTCTGAAGTTGGAGTTGGCTTTTTTCACTGTGTGGGTTCTGTCGGTGAGCCAGTTGACCACTTATCTTGTGACATGGTGATTTGTGTCCAGTCTACTGAGTTTATCTGTAATTCAAGAGTCTGGGGGGGGTGGTGTCCAGCCTTGGCGAGGTCTTGTCCACGGCTTTGACTGCTTCAAAGGAGTCAGTCAGGTTTAGGAAACATGATCAACTTTTTACAAAGCCAAACTTGAGTATGGTCCAGAGTTTGGAGGTTACCAATGTCCTTGTTTATAAGCTCCAGGATGATGTGTTTCGTGGCCTTGCAGACCAGGCACGTCAGGCTAATGGGGCAGTAGTTCCCTGGTGGCGCCTTCTATGTGGAGTGGGATAACCATTCCATAGTCACAAAGCCTGAAGTGAGGCTATGATTGAACATGATACTTAGATGCCCCAGTTTGTACTGTACTTTGTGCAGAATGCAACCTGGGAGGTTGTCCAGTCCAGTGGGTGCTTGTGCTTGGCTATGGCGAGTGCAGTCTTTACCTATGCGGCTGTGATTAAAGGAGCTTTGCATTCTTCTGGTATAGTGATGGGCCCTTTGGGGGGTGGTGATTGCACTGAACCGGTCTGTCAGGATGTTGGCAATATCAGTTGGTTCTGTGTATCTAGTGCCATTGTGCTGTAGCTCAGAGCAGGTCTGAGTGTTGCCATTGAGATTCTTGACATAGCTGTAGAATGCTTTTTGGTTGTCCGTAGAATCGGTGGCAAATTTCTTTTCATCACTAGCTTTGGAGGAGTTTGAGGGATCTCAGCTTCTTACTGAGGCTGACCAGGGAGTTCCTGCAATCAGGGGATTTTTGCAACAGCTTCTTCCTTTTGTTGTAGTAGTTTACTTATGGCAGGAGACCACTGGATTGGCTTCTTTTTTTGAGGAACATCGGTTGCCCATATTGGTAATGACCAGGTCCAGGATATTGC